>NC_057795.1:639066102-639232915 GCF_018294505.1 Triticum aestivum
TTTTGAGGAACCTGAAGTTGAGATATCTGAACCTGAGCCTGCAGAGGACTGAAAGTGCAGCAGCGCAGTTGGGCCTCAGGCCGTGTAACCAATCGAGGGCCCAAGTGGGCAGGTGGCACTTATGACACTGTAATCGGCATCGATGAGAAGAATCGAGAAACTCCCTCGCCATCGGGTCACTAATCTGCTCGGCTCCTCCCAGCGATTCCCCGCGGTCCTCGCCGGCGGCGGCTCCTCCCAGCGATTCCCCGTCGTCTTCGACGGCGGCGGCTAGGTCAGTCCTCTCTCTCTCTCGCTCACCCATTTTGCCCGGGCCAGCGATCTAGGGTTAGGGTTACCAGCTCGACGCGCCGCCCCGCCATGATGCAGGTGCTGCTGTTCGCCGCCGCCAGCCCCGCGTGCTCGTGCGCTGCCTTCGCTCTGTCATGCCGCTGCTTCTCGTTCTTGCCGGCCCGTCCCGCTGCTTTTCGTGGCCATTCTGTGTGCTCGTGCTACGGCTGCTTACTCTGCTCCTGTGTCGTGCAGGGACAGGGACTGAGCGTCTTGCGTCGTTCCTTCTGCCTGCTAGGACGAGCAGCGGATCGAATTAACCACATGCCGTTCGCCGGAGCCATAGCCATCGCCATCCTCTTGCTGGCCCCCTGTGCCGAGGCCACGTCGGGGGGCTTCACGATCGAGCAGATCTTGTCCGACAAGGGGTGCGGTGCCTTCGCCGGCCTCGTTGCCACCACGGCCAGCGTGGGCGAGGTGTTCCGTTCCTTTTTAGAGAAGGAGGTTGAGACCCCCGACGTGTTCGACGTGTTCGGTGAGAAGAGGGCCCGCAATGCGGGGCTCACCATTTTCTGCCCGGAAGACGATGCGGTGGCGGGGTTCACTCCGAGATTCAAGAAGCTCAGCGCTGACGCGCAGGTCGCACTTCTTCTGTATCATGGAGTGCCGTCGCGTCGCTCCGAGGAGGCGCTCAGGTTGATCAACGGGGAGGAGGTGCCGACGCTTGATAAGGGTCCCTTGCCGGGCTCCAGAAGCATGCTCACCATCGATGTCTATGAAGATATCGTGGTACTTTCTTCGCCGTTGCCGTCGCCGTCGGTTGCTGCTGTCACCGAGATGGTCGTCGACCACGACCGCCTGGCTGTCTACATCATCAACGACGTGATGATTCCGAGAGAGCCAGAGATTGGATTCCCAGCCTTGCTTCTTTTCTTTGGGCTCCTGGCGTTGTGAGTCTTAACTTCATCTCCTCCTCTATGCTTAGTTTGTTACCTCTTGTCGTGCTCTAGATGCTAATAATTGTAGTACTTTCTATTGAAGTCATGCTCGAGCCAACTCATCCAAAAGTCCAAACTGATGGAGAGAGACAAACAATAATTTCAACACTTTCTATCACTTGTCTGAATTTATCTGTGGGTGGAACGGGCTGCTTAGATCATACTATAGTACATAACGTTTTGTGACTTGGGGATGTGCTTACCAAATTTACCTACGTTTTTTCTTGTCAATATGACATTTCTGCCATATAATCAGGGCACATGCTGCCAACTGATTATTAGGGAGATGCCATGAGTTTATTCTGCAACATAACCATCTTTTGCATGTAGCAGGTGTAAATATATAGCGACAATGATTCCTAGTATTACTGCTTGATTACACACGTACCATACGTGATAGCTTACAAGTATTTATGCATCTGCAAATGAAACGTCGGGATGGGTGATGCTTACATGGGTGTTTGAATTGCTTCTGGTGTTTCCAAATCTTACTTATATACAATAACTGTATCTATCTCTCCCCTGCAGGGCAGCGCTGGTGCTCGCGCAGGTATTATTGATCTTCGGTGACGTCTGAGAAGATCGTTTCGTGTCAAGATTGCGCTACTACCTATGTTGGGCGACAAGGACCTTAGTTCATGACTGTTTCATTTACATCGGCTGGTCTAATGTTAACAACTTCTACATTATCCTGCTCTGTTTCATACTTGGTATCGCTGCCTACCTTTACAAGTAATTTCTCTGCCAAGAAACTTCAGTTTGCAAGTTAAGTAGCTTGAGTTTGGACCAGCTGCTGAATGAAAATCTACCTCATATTTCTTTACTCGCCTGCTTGATTGTTACCACATTCATAGCACAAATCTAATGGTTTTGCTCCATGTTTTTATTGTGTCGCAGTGTGCTTAAGAAGTGAGTGAGGTGCAACTGTGTGCTCATGTCGTGGTCGGTAGTGATCTTGCATTGGATTCTCTACTTGTCATGTCCTGCTGTGATTGGTTTCAAGTAATTCCTTTTGTCTCATCTGTGTAATATCATGGTGGTCTTAGATTATTATGCTGGTTGAAGAAGTGATGATTATATGTGTGTTGACCTGATTGATGTCTGATTGTATGTATATTTCGAGTAAATTGCTTAGTAAAAGTACAAACATCATTCTTTTGTTCTAAACCTGGCCATGTAAATTGCTCCTCCCAGCGATTCCCCGCGGTCCTCGCCGGCGGCGGCTCCTCCCAGCAATTTCCCTGGGGCCTTTCTTTGATTGGCACAAAGAACTCACAGGTCACAATTAGCCCTCCGCGTGTTGGCTCGACCGGCATGGATACAAATCCAAAGGCTAGTCATGCGTTTCTTCCAACAAAAATACGTATCATAGTTGCATTATACTATGACTAGAACAATGCCTGTGTCCGTGTGTTGCTACGGGCAGAAGGTGATAAATTCGATGATCCCGTTAAATGAGCGCTTAAGTTTCTCTCTCATATTCCACCTTTTCATCGACCACTGTGTTTCTCTAGCAGACTTAAGTTTTAATGATCAAATGTTTTCTATGACCAATTCTTCCAGTATGGGCAGCTTTGGTGGAAAGTGGAGTTGTTGAAGATGATGATTTAAGCATAAGATTAGAACCTAATTGCATTGGAAAGAAAGGGTTTTAGGATCTTATACGCCCAGTGGGAGCTGCCGTGTCAATGGAGGAAAATGGACTTCCTCGTCTCATCCGGATCCACGCCGCCACCGTCACACCACAGACCACACACCCTTCTCCCTCTCCTCCTCGATCTTCTGGACACGGTCGGCGGCTGCTGTCAGACGCGGCTGAGCCGTCGCCGCAGCCTCTGGTTCCCTTTGCCATAATTCCATTGCTGGCACCTGCCCCTCCTTGGCGGTCCCAATCGAAATCGAGAAGATCGCGCGGCACCAACGGAGAGGAAGTCGGTGTCGTGCTTTGCTGCTCGTTATCTGTCACGGATTTTCCAAGGTAGGAGAAGATGGGGCACGTATTGTACCTCCCCCAACTCCTTCCGATACGCTGGTCTCAAGAGGAATAAGAGCAGCAGAGATTACATTTTTCCTGCTAATTTTTTCCATCGGATATATGCCTAATATGTGCGCTTCTGTTTCTGCAGGTCTCGTGCCTCGATTTGATTTCCTACATGAGGAAGTGTACAGCCGTGATTGCTGCAGGTGTTTGCACATTTCAAAATGGATTGGTTGGTAGGTGCTAGTGCTCTTTTCCACCGCTGTAGATCGTTACACAAATTTTCTTTCTTTCTGAATTGCACTAGATAGATGAGTAGAATAGGTACGGCGCTTGTACTGTTTATTAGTTCCGCCTTAAGGAATGAGAAATGGGTGACCGAAATTTAGATGCACACATCCTATCCTAGAAGCAGAGGAACTGATAGCACCTTAAACACCTTGCATTGCAGCCTTGCAGGGCTGTGACGGCTTGGTTCTCATTGAGTCGATGGTAAACAGTACGGCGGAGAAGGTTGTGATCCCAAACAACCCAAGCCTCCAGGCTCCAGCTCTTCGAAGTCATCGCGCCGAAGGCAGCCATTGAGGTGCAATACCATCATTTCACTCTACTGCCTCTCATGCTCTCTCTCTGCATCGTCAGTTCACTGGTTGAAAATGATTCATGCTTGTTCTTCTACCTCTGGTAACCATTTATATATCCAATGCTTCGCTAGATAAATGCTCAGGTTGAAACTGTCCTTCTGCACGCGTTATTCCTATGTCTGAATAAATGGGCTCTCTCTCTCTCTCTCTCTCTCTCTCTGCATCGGCAGTTCACTGGTTGAAGATGATTCATGCTTGTTCTTCTACCTCCGTTAACCATTTATATATCCAATGCTTCGCTAGATAAATGCCTGGGTTGAAACTGTCCTTCTGTACGCGTTATTCCTATGTCTGAATAAATGGGCTCAGCATCATCGATTAAGGCACCCATGCAGGTGGCCAAATCACCAACTTAATCAATAATTCAATACCCTTCTGAACTATACTATCAAACAATGCAGGTGTCTGAATAATGCTTGTTGCCTGGCAATCAGAAGATGCAGATAGATTGTGGATCGCACATGCTTAATCTGCATAAAGCTCTGCTTCAAGTACCCAGACAGGGATTAGTGCAACAGCTACTCAGCTGGTCTGAAGCAACGGATGCCTACATACATTACAGGTAACTATATCATGATTCATGAACACACACCAATTCATCTTTGAGTTGCAGAGCCCAATCAAAACATATTGAAATCACACTTTACATTAATAAGAAGTCAAATGTGTGCACAAATATTGCACTTATTACATGAATACATATGATGTTCGATACAGAGGAAAGCCATACAAATTCAAATGCAAGCATAGATACAACCATTTATGCCCAGTCAGAGTCACAAGGCACCCATGTGAAGAAAGTAAACACACATACTTAGTTGTACAGCAGAAAGAAATTAACATACAAGCAGAACAGATTGCAATCCACACTAGCACACGCAAACCACACTATGGGATCGAAGGAGAAGAGGCCCTTCCAGCGTCGAACCTGTTTCTTTCCAGCAGAAAGAGACTCTTGCAGCATCGTCGTCGTCCTCTTGTTCATCTCCTTTTGCTCAGTCTTAAAGTTTTTCGTCCAAAAGTTTAAGGCTAAGCTTGTTTTTATGCTTTTCAATGCCCTCTCTCACCTCATCGGGGACTTGACCACCGTTGAATTCAAGCTCCTTCAAACTGGGAAGTTTGTGGATACCGGAGAGAGATGTGAAAGATGACCAGACAATCTTCTCAAGCCTAGGAGCAGATCCGCTGGTGAAGACGATCCTGGTGATGGCCGAGCAGTCAACAACAAGATGGTTGAGCCATAAGAACTCATCTTTTAATGTAATCTCGTTCTGTATTCCACCAAAAGACTCGTTCAAGAGCACAAGACATCGTAGATTTGGTTTCTTGGCGAGTATTTGTAGAGCGTCTTGCTCTAGCAATGTACCACGAAGAGTCAGCTTGGCTATTTGTGAGACATTGCCAAATGATGATAGCAGCCTGCCGCAGAAGCTGTTATTCAACTCAAGCTCTTTCAAGTTTGGAAGCCTGTCAACTCCAGAAATAGAACCTTTGCTGAAAGACAAAACCATCTTGTCGAGCTCACATGCTGCTCCATGCTCAAAAGTGATAGTCAAGTCCGAGTCCTCAACAAGAAGGTACTTGAGGCATCTAAATTGACCTCTCTTGAAGTTGAGCACGGGCTCGATGCATGTAACATGCTGGAGCCTGACACACCGTAACTTTGGCAGCTCAGCAAGGACTTTCAGATCATCTTGGCTCAGCAGGGTGCTCCTAAGAGTTACCTTGGCAAGTTTATTGTTGTCACCTTTTATGAACAATGGATTTAGACTGATTCCCCTGATGCTTAGACTCTCAAGCATCTTGGGTTGGTTTTCTAAGAGAGAGCCAATGCCATCTGGTAACTCTGCACTGGAAGGAGTACCCTCGCATTGTGTGGCTACCGGAACACTAGCAGTGATTGTCAGAGAACGGAGGGACTCATGGAGGTCACTGATTGTCTGAAGCAAATTCCTGAGGTGGCTATCCTTATCATCAATAACCACACCTAGCTTCCTCAGCTGCCATAGCTTTCCAATATCTTTTAAATCATGACTATGCTTGGCCTGGACATTAGATAGGACCTCCATGTTTACCATTTTGCCGATCCTACGAGGAACCCGGCCACTAGAGCCAAACTTGCTTGCATTCAGATCAATGTGACCAGCAAGCAGACGCTTCAGCTTCAATAGCAGGATATTTGCTGTTGCATGTGGAGGCACATCGGTTTCTCGGATATCCAATACCTCTAGCTCACGGAGGTTGTTGATTTCACTAGGTAGCTCGGTAATATCTGTTCTCCTGAGGCTTAGATACTTGAGAAGTAACATCTTGCTGCAGATGTCCTTGAGGTACTGCCGGTTCTTCCCAAAGCACTGACAACCTTCTAGATCGAGCACCTTGAGCAGGGATACTCGAGATGATTCAGAGAGCCCCTGGAAGAATTTATCAATTCTATCAGAGCCACGGAGCTGGAGATCGTTGAAAATGGAGAAGTGGCGAGCCAAGTGATGTGACAGCCGTGTCTCCACGATGTGTTGTTTTCTGGCGATGGTGGTAATGAATCCATGAAAAAGATCACCTACAACACAGCTCTTGACATTTCCTGCAGCACCAATATCAGCAGGATCAATGAGGCACCGGTCAATGAGTGTGTCAAAACATCGGTTGGCCTGACGCACAGAACTGAGCCAATCTTCATTGGATGTCAGCCCTTCTGCAATCCACCGTCCAATCAAGGTTGACCGCCTGATCTTGTGTCCCATAGAGAAGATAGCTAGGTACAGTAGGCATGACTTGTATTCTTTAGGCAGATCGTTGTAAGAGAACTTGAACATCACCTTAGTGATGCTGTTGAATGATTTTGGCAAAGCCTGCAAGGTGCTGTGCAGCTTGAGTAACTCCTCATTGCTCCTGTTGGGGTTAGCATACAAAGCATGAGTGAAGATCTTCATGCAGAATTCATGTGGCTCACACTCGGACAGGATATCATGAAAAATTTGGGGGTTGTAGTTGTCTTTATTCTTCTGCTGGCTAGTAAGCTGGAGCACTGTATCATGGTAGAGGCCAGCAAGAGAATAGTCTATAGCTATAGGTTCCCGCTGTGGATAGCAATATTCTCTAGCCAGGTGGACGTCATTTGTGTTGGTGACCATCATTAAATCGGCACTGCAGTTTAGCAGGCTCAAAGCATTTCTGGTACCCTCCCATGTGGCAATATCCATCAGCTCATCAACTCTGAGGATAAACAGGGGACATTCATAACAATTCCAGTCCGAAATATATTCCAAATTACGCTTAATCTCGTCCACGAGACCTTTGATCTTGAGCTGCTCTTTGAACTCCTGCTTTAATTTCTCCATCATCTGACCGAATTTTTCAGAAACAGTTTCTGGGTTTTGATCCGGAACACTACCAGATTCAGCTGTCCCTTCACTCTTGTCATACTCACCTTTCTGCAGCTCCTGTAAGGTGCCTTCCTTTGCATTGTGGATCATTGGTTTGATTTGATCCTCACCCAATTCAGCAGTGGTTGTCTTTGTAGCTTGCTTGTCCGCCGTTGTGGTCTTTGTAGCTTGCTTGTCCGACCATCTGTCCTGAGCCTGCAGGGGCTTGCTGCTGGAGCAGCCCTTGGAGAACAGCTTCCACAGGATGTGTGCATATTGTGCCTCATCGAGGTGAATCCATGTCGTCTGCTGACTTCCTATTTCCCCTCCTCCTCCTCCGCCCCCCTCCTCCATATGCTCCTTAAGCTTCTTGACGATGATGTTATTGTTGATGTTGTCCCATTCTGGTAACATTTGCATGTCATTGTTCTTCCCTTGGTCTTGTTGAGACGCAGCAACAGCTGCCTGGAGCAGCAGCTGAAGGAGTACGTCTAGGTGCAGCTGGTGAAACTCACCCTGCAGCTGTGGTAGTTTGTCGCCCCTCTGTAGTCGACCTTGAATATCACTTTTGATTTTGTCAAGCTTTTCATAAATCTTCATCTTTTTGATCTTCTCCTTGATTTTGAGAAGAGCAAGAGCCCTCTTCTTTTCACTGTGAATTTGATTGTAAATTTGGAATCTTCTTACATGAACTTCCAAGGGGTCAAGATACTTCTTCCCCACTCTGCCTTTTGTGCTTTGCCTGAGCTCGCGCAGAATGTAGAAGAGAACTTCCTTGGGTCGTAGCGGCGTAAACTTTGGGTGCACGGCCGGGATGTCAACCAAGACAAAGCGATTGTAGCCGTTCTCCACTGGCAAAACCGAGGGATGAGAGTCGAGGTCTGAATCCGTCGAAAAAACCAAATATTCTTGTATGAGAGCCAGAAGGTCCTGATAAGTGTTCGGTGCCACAAGGACCACCGACAAAGTCTCGCCGGCTTCTGTAGGAGTTTCATCTACCCAATCACGTAGCTTTGCCTTGACATAGTCGTCCAAAGTGCGAGGCTCAATGAAGGCTCTTCGACCACCAGAATGACCGCCGGTTGTCATTGCCCCCATGAGTTGATCGTCACCCTCTTCTTCACCGTCATCGTCCCCAGCAGCATGACCACCTCGCACAGCAGTCCGTGCTGAAGGTGCCGCCCCTGCTAGCCCAGGTGCCGGAGGCGATTGCCCCTCCCCTGACTTGGCCGGGACCTCCACGCCATACCTCAACCTCCGCTCGCCGACGTCGCGTGCCCGCTCCTTGAGCCGCCGCAGCTGCTCAGCTGCGCGGTGCTTAGCGGCCAACTTGTGCAGTAACCAGCTTGCCCACCAGAGGTAGCCTCGGAGTCCTCCTCTGGCACGGTGGATATCGGGGTTCCCCCGGTAGAGGTAGAGGTCGATGCAGTTGTTGCAGTCCTGGGCGAGCAGCCGCACCTGGTTCATCCAGGTGCGCACTTGCTCGTCATGCTCCCCACCGGGGGGTGCCCACCTCGCCAGGTGCGTCAGGAAGCTCTTCATGCTCTCCATCTCTTCCTTGATAAACTGCACATCGTGCCGGACGCCACGCAGTAGCAGCGCCTCGCTCCGGATGACAACCAACAGTGAGCTCACGGCGCCCGCCGCGAGCTCAGCCATGGCTTCCTCTCCTTCCGCCGGCCAGGGTGCGTGATTGGTGGTTTCTAGTTGAATTGGTCTGGCCGGGGGAGCAGGCTAACTGAGCTGGGTGGAGGCGACGATGCACCCATTCTTCTGCACATGTTCTCTTGCGCCATGCACTAATTTAATTATCTTGACTTGACGAAAGGTGCAGTGCAGAAAATGGTTTCCACACCTAATTTGACGTCCCCTTACTATCCTGTCCACACATCTTGGATCCAATGGCTGATTTAAATTGTTTGCACATACAACCTGGCAAGATGAAATTGATGGCAAAGTAGATGCTTAGAGAAGAAGATCAAGGTCAAGGAAGAGTTTGTAGGAAGCTAGAATCTGAACTTTGTTCGTCATTCATGATTTTGATTCTTTATTTTTTTGGAAATTTATTCATGTTTATGATTTAGGATGTTGACCATTTCTTGATCAGAAAGACATACAAAATGTTAGTTCAGTTTGATTCATGGACCCATATGGTCAAACATATCCATGGAGTGTAGTTCTTGAACCAAAAATTCTGTGATCTGGTACAATGTTTGTGTTGCTAGTTGGAATATATGACCCAAAGTTCATGTTGCTAATTTTCTGACTTGGATGAAGTGCTAAATTTTGAAGACAATTATGTGATCTGATACAGTGGGAAAGGAGGATACAGCTTTTCTCAATGTTGCACATGGTTCAATTCGTATACAAAATGAAGGTGTCTCATAAGAAAATGAACTTGTGCATGGATCTGAATTAGGAAAGAAATTTGCTTCGTAGTACATGGGAAACGAACCAAAAAGATTTCTTTGCTCTTCGTAAAGGACGTTTGTGTATGGATTGGAAGCATGTGTACATACTTGAGAATCCACTGAATTTGAGGCAGACTTTAGCAAACTGGCAGGGGCTTCAAGACGAGAACTGTACAGAAGAAAGGGGCTTTGCTGTAAAGGAATTGCACCAATCTCAATGAAATGAATGGCGAACAAAGGGGTTTTGTGTTTTCGGTGCAGTCGAGGGCGTTCAAATCTCTGTGCGCCTTCTCTTGCGTCAAGGACATATAATTATCTTGACTTGATGGACAGCACCTCAACAGGTACCCAAGGTCCAATCCATCATGGCATCATCCCTTGTAAACAAAGAGGGAAGACTTCCGAAGAGAGCAGGTAACATGTCATGATGCTGGACAATTTGTTAATTTGGCTTTGAGTTGGACTTTTTGTCATGATGTTGCGAGGCTAGCTGTCCGTGCGATGCTCATCAATTTTCTTATTTTTGAAGGCAGCGTCTCCAATGAAAAATTGATTTCGGCGAAAAATCTGAAAACTTGTGTCTTGCTCCGTTGGATTTACAACGAACGGCATCCACTCGAAGGTGAAGGTCCCACCAGCAACCCATCATCCCTTGTAAAAAAAAAGAAGGAAGACTTCCGAAGAGAGCTGGTAACATGTCGTGATGCCCGGCAATTTGTTAATTTGGCTTTGTCTGGGACTGTTTACTTGAGTTGGGAGGCTAGGTGTCCACACGATGCCAATCAATTTTCTTATTTTTGAAACCTGCTCTTCCAATTTGTTAATTTGGAGGTTAGCTGTCCACACATGCTCATCAAATTTCTTATTTTTGGAACTTGCCCTTCCAATTTGTTAACTGGGATGTGCTTCAGTACGCCCCATAAAAAAATATTTACAAATATCGATGCAAATCAGTGGTGGAGATTAGTAGATACCTTTTCATTATAAAATGTACTTTAGTCTGTTTTACCAAATTAAACCGCCAAGGAAAACTTAAAACTGGTGGGTCATTGATTATTGCAACACTGAATATACATAGCCCATTTGAAATCCACAAAAAAATCAAGGTAACTGGTGACCAGGCTGTATAGGAGTAACTGTAATTAATGGCGATTAGGAAGCGTGGACCGGCATGTTGTTGTGGGGATTCCGCTGTAATCATGTATGCGCCGGCTGTGGGCAGCCTGCACAACCAATATTTGCAGGGACGAGGGCGCTTGTACAACTGGGAAAGATGGTTTGACGGAGCAGCTAGTTCACCGTTGCAAGTCCCATCAGTCTCAAAGGAAATCCTTTTCAGGATGAGCCCAATGAATAGTAAATAGAGATAGGTATGGGTTTGGATCGGTGTCTCCCTGTATAATTGTACCATTAAGTTTTATAAGGTGGGTTTCATCGAGTACTTATGAATATGTTGGGATCTTTTATTTGACTGAATAAAATACCAGCCCCCCATTGGTCTTTAAAATACTAGCAGTTGGTAATATTAAAGCAGCGTTGCATATCTATTCAATGTTGTTTTTGAAATAATATCTACTCAATTTGCCACTTATCTACTCAATTATGCAAGGATTGTCTCTGTTTGTCATGACTCGCGAGCCACTGTAATGGCCGATCGATCCCTCAATTAGTTTAAACCTTCCTGAAGGTGAGCTGTATGTCTACCTAAATAATTAAGCAAGTGTCATCGATTGTTTAATCGGATAGGGCCGGACTGTGATAAGTACATTTAGAAATAAGTACCGAGACCTATTCACACCAGATGATACCTCACGCGATGCTGAGTGCAATGGAGTATTAATATTGATTAGTAATATGAGAACTGAAAATAAAATGTACTCCCTCCGCTCACAAATATAAGATGTTTTGGATATTTCAATATGGACTACATACGGACTGAAATGAGTGAACAAACACACTAAATGTGTCTATATACATCCAATTAACAAAAAAGTTAGAACATCTTATATTTGTGAACGGAGGAGTATATGTTTATTGTTTTTGATTATTATTGTAGAGTTGTAAAAATACTATTGAATATAAATAGCATAATAGAATGGAAAGTCTTTCCCATACACGGTTGCATATTGTGCCTTTTTTCTATACATGGTTACATGTTAATGTGACACATTTGTATGTCGAGAGAAATATGTTAATGTGGATCGTCAATTAAATTATATAGGATTATCTCGACTTGACCTGACCAACGGTGTTGTCAAGGGCGTTCACACGCTGTGCACGCTGTGAGTGGTTATTTATCTCAAAGTTAACATTGTTTTGTGCCAAATTTTGTTAGTTTCCATTTCCATGTGCACATCTTCCTTCATTGTTTCAGCACTCGACTCTGCTTTACATATTAGCGTTAGATGGACGAAGTAGGTTAGCATTATAAATATTTGAATCGAACATGCATGCCACCATGCATAAAGTTGGTTGAGCAATGTACATTGCGTCTGTTTCCTCATCATCTCTGGCATGAGCCTGTTAAATGCCCTTCTTAAAATTTCTCTTATCCTCTTGAGGGTCACGAACTGAACCTTTTAGTTTTCTCTTACAACATGACACATACAGCGGGAAACTTTGATGATGAGTACTTGAAGGGGACTGAAGAATCAAATAAGTTTCATCAGGAATATAAGATGCGTAGAATGAAGCATATGTAAAATTTTGATTCACCAATGTAATCTTCTGTTTCATTTTGCGCCTCCACTGGATGTGAGAACTTCCGTCTAACCAGACCTATTTTTGGCAATGATATTCTGCAGGATGAAGGTTTGGATGTTATTGGTGAAGGGCTGGCAACTCTGGAAAACATGGCATCGGATATGAACGAGGTTGCGTCTTGTACTTTCTTTCTAGTTATGCGATGATTATGTGTGCTGTACTAAATTGTTGTGATCATCAGGAATTGGATAGGCATGTTCTTGTTCAGGCAAGTTCCCTTGATGGATGAAATGGATGACAAGGTCAGTTCTCTGGCCACCGTCATTTTTTATATTTCTTCTGACAGTTGTCTCAACAATGCTTAATGTCTGATAAAACGATAAATACAGGTGGATAGAGCCAATGCAGATCTGAAGAATATACCAACGTGAGGCTAAAACAGACTATTCTTCAGGTAAAAGCTTAAAAGCTTAAGAGTCCTTTTATAGTACATCAAATCATTCCGAGCCTTTTATTTTTGTGATTAAATGGCCCAGATACGACAATACTGCACATGAATTCGTGTAGTATATTTAGGCGTCAAGGGCACTTTGGGCAGTTCTTAATCAACTTTTCATGTACTGGACGGCATAGCTAGTAATTACCCCGTTAGCACTCGACAAGAACGTCAGCTCGCAGCACTTACTCGTCACTAGTTTAGTAATTCTTCCAAGGTATGTCAATGTACTAGTATCAGAAATAACCAGGGGCATCTAAGTTTTCTGCTCCCCTGGTGTGATAGCAGAAAGAAAAACAAATCATCTATGCGCTGGTGTGGTGGGAGAGACAGCGTCAGCCCTGTCCCTATGGATGCACCTGGCAGCGGACCACGTGTGCCGTGGAGCCGACGAGCTAGCAGGCTGCCGGATGGGATCTCCAGTGCTGCACCACCAGCAATCTCGCGTGGATGATGACCTCCATCACCGGGGGGAGCACAAGCTCGTTGATAGAGGTCTTCACTCGCAATGCCGGTGGCTGCGCAAGGTCTCCACGTTCATACGCTGCTCGTGGAGGGTAAACTGCATAGGCATTTTGTTAATTTTATTTGAGATTTTCCTTAAAATGGAAGGTCGGATAATCGAATTTTCACAGAATGAGTCACTTGATGTAAGTCTCAAATGATGTCCCTACGCCGCATTCAGTTGTAAGAGTAGAGACAAACAGAAATTGCTTGCCATAAAAGTGTGTCAAGAGACTTGTTTTGTTGTACCCGAATATTAATCTAATACTATATTACCAAGTCGTCCTTGTGCTCTCGGACTCGGCCGGGCAGGTCAGGGCGGCGGCACCGTCCCGAGCCCTCTGCTCTGCCACAAGTGCTCGCCGACGCCCTCTGCTCAGCCAGATCGAGGTAAGTCTCCTCTCCTCCGTTCCACCTTTTCTTTTCTGTTATATTTTTTTGCTTCTTCTGTTCTGTGTAGTAGTTGATGTACAAATGGGGGACCTGCAATTGATTGTTTCCCTGGGGTAATTTGGTTGTCAGAAGATCGGATCCTGAATGTATTTCTAGTCATGGTAGTTCTGTTCATCATACAGTAGATAAGCAGTTATACCCAACCAAGGTTGTTGGTGGCCTGTGCAACCATGGCTAGGTGGATTTTTTTTTTTTGGTTGCGAGAAACCAAATCACTAGTTGGAGTACCATGGCTAGGTGGAGTATATGTGACCAGCTGCTTGTACGTACTGTCTCCAAATCACTAGTTGTGCACACAGTGTGGCTTAACTGCCGATTGATTTATTTTTATTAAATAATTTTTGGTCAGGCAGTAGGTTCAGGTTGGTTTTAATCTGTAGCATAACGCCATTACGAATAGATATCCTTGCTCGCTGTTCTTTTCTCCTATATATGTTTTTTGAAACAAGGTTTTTCTCCTAGATATTTGTTTGTATCTGGCAACTATCATCGCTCTCTGTACTGCGGTGATATTGTAATGTAAAACTAAGGTGTGAACTGTGTAATGGATTTCATGTATGAGTAGGATGCAGTGAAAATTTCTGTGACTTCTTTTTTTTTTTTTTGCGGGAAAAATTTCTGCGACTTCAATGATACAACAGTGACAAAGAATACATAGATGCAAGGCGAGTGACAAATTTTACATTTATGAAATTTATTTCGATGATTTGACTGATAGCAAGTCACGTGATGAGCATTTTGACATGTTTGACGATGACAAGTACGGCTGCCTGCTCGTCACACAATTTCAGTCCAGGGGTAGTATATAGACATTTCAATATACAAAAATCTTACATGCTGCAACTGGGCAGCAAATTCTCAGGGATTCTGCACACAACCAAAATTCCCAGGGCAGTTTCTCATAATCCACCTGTGCAGAATCTGCAGTTGAAAGAACTGGGCAATAGTGCCTCGCCACTCTACATCTCCTCGATATAACAGGGTGCCCTCGCTTCATTGTAGACCACGTTGCTTTATGAACTGATTAAACGGCCCGTCGGAGGTGACGAAACCGAGTCTTTGTGGCACTTCAGCCGGGATCATCCCCAAGTCCGCCAGATGCCGATGTCGTCGTCTTCATCCAACGTGATTGAAGAAAAGGACGGAGCGTCACTTCAAGCCGCCATCCGCACACCAGACTCCAAGATATCCGCATACTTGCACTAGCCGACGCTGTTGCCCGAGAAGCCATAACCTAACATCGTCAATACCGAAGTCCGACGAGACACGGGGGCCACATGCTTCCCGGCGCTGCCGATTGAAACCTCACATGGGTGGAATTGCAAGATCAGAAAACCCCAAGCGGTGGTTAATTACGTACACGTAACGGCTAGCTCAAGGACAAGTTTGTCCAGGATAAGGCCGATGGAGGTACGTGAAAGTGTACTCTTGTTGTTTGATCTAACAGAGCATGGTACTGTTGTTGGTGTGTACTGAACATGATGAAATTGTGCATTTGGTGAGTGGCACTTGGCAATGGCGTCATTCGGCGTAGCGACGGCTTTAGGCCTAGTTCGTTTCAAAGGATATTTATGGAACAAACATAGGAAGAAGGATTCCACTGGAAAATTTTCTACATATGCATTCGGTTTGTACAGAACGCGTATAGGAATTTCGTAGGAATATAATTTATTTCCTGTGTTTTTGAAGTAAATTGTACATCTACTCAGAACATATTTTCTGCATAGGAACGGGACAAAAGGTCTCTTAGCAGACGAAACTTTCTCCTGGGCGAAGGCCGGGGCAAATGGCCTAGCTAGTTTACTGCCAAGATAAACCCTTAGTGCCTGGGGCTGAGTAACCACCTCCTCTCTTCTGCTCTTGTAATCTCTTGCTATGCCTATCTGTGTGCACGTCGTGGGACGTTACCCCTGTAACCTAACTCTCTCTTTTCCTTTCTACCTATCAATTTGCGTATTCACGCACGCAAAAAAAAAACCCTTAAGATGACAAGTGCCATATTATCAAATTCATGTATTATTCATATAGGAATTCTATGTTTTTATTTCCTCCAAAACGAGGAAGCCCTTAAGAGTTTCTCCCTGTCAAACAGGAAGATGTGGAGTGGAACAAAAAGACCAAGAGACATCAAGCGGCGTCGGGCCGTGGTTAATTACGCTAGGTACACATACACGTAATGGTAGCTCACGGACAAGTTAGTCAAGGATAAGGCCGATCGAGGTGACATGTCCTTTGTACTGTTGTTGTCTATCTGACAGAGCATGTTACTTTTTGCAAAAGAAAAAATAAGGCCGAGATGCCGTGCCCGTTAATATGAGACTATCTATGTTGCGGCGTTTGACGAAATTGCTCGCAGGCTGCGCTGGCGAACAAGCATTTCTGTTGCTACGACACTATATATATACCTGGTATGCATCCCCTCATATCATATGTTACTCCAAATAAGTACTCTTGCGAGAGCGAACGTTAATTCATCTTGGGGAAGATGACGACTCCTCGAGGCCTGCTCCAACAAGATGCCTTGTCCGACCAGGCGGCTTCCGCACGGCCAGACTCTGTTCAAGAAAATGGGTATGAAAAGAAAAATGGTTAATGTGGGAGTTCTGCATGAACTGCATTATTTACAGGTTGTTCACTGATTTATCGATTTATTAATTCTACCAGGGTTAGTAAGGAGCATGCCATGCTGGCACCGTTCACAGCCGGATGGCAGACCGCAAACTCGCCCCCGTTGGTTATCGAGAGATCCGAGGTTTCATCCACGCACATGTGACATTACTTCGGTTTACTTCTTCATTGAACATGATCTATCAGTTCGTAAGCAGATGATGTTTTAGATATAGACCATGTTTCCAACATACAACTTTAACATTTCCCTTTTATGTGACTACCATAAATCCTCTTTCTTTTTCTCTACAGTAAAAATTAGTACTGAGGAACACCTTTACAATCTTAGGTACCTCTATATTATTCTCCACTCGCAACAAAAAATAAATTGTGGGATTGCGCGAAAAGAAAAAAAAGGTGGTTGGCCGCTATAACAACTGGAGGAAACTACCCCACGCTGCCGGGGGAGTTGTTTCTCTAGCCTACTATCCCTAAAATTCTGTACATAAACATAAGGCTGGGAGATTTCCCAATATTTTTTTATCTCACCAGAAGGTTTTTTCCGTTAGGATAAACTTGTACGAAGGGATTAAAATATTCAAATGACAGAAAGGTGAAGGTTTCTAGCTAGTATTGTAGGAATATCTCAGTATTAATTTATAGAATTATGATTATGAACTTATTTTGCATCGCAAACCAAATGAAATTGTTTTTTCACTTGAGTAATCCAAATATATTTGTTCTTATAAATAAATCATTAAATTAAAAAATAAGGCTGACATCACATTTACTAGGACGTCTCCCTTAGCTCTGAACGGAGGTGGTTGATTGATTGATATATATGCGGGGTTGTTATGTTTATGATGCCAACGGGAACAAGTATCTGGATGCCCTTGCAGGATTGTTCTCTACAGCTTTAGGTATGTGCATGTGTTCGAATGCGCATTTAATTATTTAAAAAACAACCAGAGCACCAATAATTTTTTCGTTCGGTTTAATTAGTCCCACATCAGAAATTGATGATGGGGGAGAAAAACATAGAAGCTGGGGCCGCCCTCACCAATTAGGCTAATCCTTTGGGTTGACGAAACAGTGGATCTATGGTAGTTTGACGAAACAGTGGCTTGATTGCAAACTGGGCTTGTTTCATAGATATATACCACTCATGCTATTCTACAGGTGGTAGTGAGCCTCGATTAGTCAAAGCTGCAACTGAGCAATTAAACAAGCTGCCCTTCTACCACTCCTTTTGGAACCGTACAACCAGACCCTCTTTGGTACATATTCTGCATCTTTCACCAATCATTGGTTCATTCGAGTACTCATTCTTCCCCAAGTATCAATACAAGATGGAATGCTAGCAATCGCTGACTTAGTTCTGCTGTAAACACCAAACATCAACGGTTGGAGCTTTGCTGCTACTTGCAGGATCTTGCGAACGAACTTATTAGCATGTTTACTGCCAGGGAAATGGGGAAAGTGTTCTTTACCAGCAGTGGTTCAGAAGCAAATGACTCTCAGGTAAGCTTGCTAAAGTACCAACCAATCATGCGAAAATACACAGGAGTGCTCGTCCTCGCCTGGTCTCGGTATCTTGCACCGTCCTTTGTCAAATGGATCCAGACAGGTGCAGGCCTTGATTAATGCTGCATCCAGTTGGCCCACCTTGCACGGTAACGTCGTCACTTCGATGCTGGACCTGACGGCCAGCTCCGTCTACCGGCGGCAGTACTGCTACCGTATTGACATGCGTACGCAGCTGATTACTGATCGCACGCAGGATGCCAGCCACCGATCCCATTGTCGCATCTCCATGCACCAAGGAGCTAGAGCTGGACTACAATTTTTTTCTTCTAAATTCGCCGTTTGCACGCTACAAAATTTTCTAACCTTGCCATTATCTAGAGAACATTTTTTTCTTATAGTTACCATCGGACCATGCCAATTTCTAATTTTCTATAATGTGTGTGGTTTTTTAAGAAAACTTTCAATTTATTCATCAACTGTCATGGCAGTACAAAGAACAATAGAAATAATAAAAATTACATCCAGACCAATTAACCAACTAGCGACAACTAAAAACATTGAAGCAAGCCGAAGACGCGCCGCCGTCATCGTTCCTCCTTTACTGGAGCCAGGAAAAACTCATTGTAATAGAGAGTCAGGAAGCCGTCGTGCTAAGACTTCATAAGACCAGCGCACCAGAACAGCAACCGCCACCGATGAATAGAAGTGTAGATCAGAAAAATCCAACTTGAGGCACAGGAACGTAGACGCACCAAGGCTGGATCCATGGAGAACCACCGAAGACCAACACTGACCAAATCCCACGAGATCCACCGAAGACACACCTCCACACGCCTTTCGACGACGCTCTACACAACCCCGAAACAGGGACTAGGCTTATTTTAACTACAGGGAGTCGCCGCCGTCTCAACTCCCTAAGTAGGATACAAACCCTAACCAACCCTAAAAAGGACCTAAAAAGGAGTAGGAGTCCTCCCACCAGCGAGGGCCGAGGTCCACTGCGCCTCCATTGCCCTAAGGCCACCGGAGACAAGGTGGATCAGCGGTAGCGCCGACGGGAGACGAGAAGACCCTCGTCCTGGGAGGAGTTTTCCTGAGGAGAGCTAGATGCGATCTAGCAAGCCCGGATTGAGTTTTCCCCAGAACCCATGGTTATTTGTTGGGCGGTGCAAGAAATTAACACATAATGCATGTGTTTTTTGGCATTGTACCATGGCAACTTTAAAATATATCACCATGACAATTTAAATCACATGATAGTTATTATTTTAGAGCATGGAAAAGCTATTAATTAAAGCATTGTGTTTTTATGTTTTTCGATCATAGCAATTTGACCATTAATGGCATAGCCACTTTATTGTGTTCCATCATAGCAACCTTTTCATTTTACAACCTTTTTCAAATTTGCATGATTTTTAGCGACAACTTAAAACTTCGATGCCATGGCAAATTAATTTCTGTTGCCACATGGCACTTAAGTTATATCTATAGCTATGGCAACTTAAAATACGTTGCCTTGTACAGGACCATAGCAATTGCCTGTAGTTTCTTTAGATAACTACATACTCCCTCCGTCCGTGAATAAGTGTACATCTAGCTTTTGTCTTAAGTCAAAGTTTTAAAACTTTGACCACCTTTCTAGGAAAAAGTAAAAGCATTTATGGCACCAAATTAGTAGCACTAGATCCATTTTGAAATGTACTTTGATAATATATCAATTTGATGTCATATATGTTACTATTATTTTCTATAAAGTTGGTTAAAATTTTAAAACTCTGACTTAGAACAAAAGATAGATGTACCTTATTCGTGGACGGAGGGAGTATGCCATATTTTGGAATGTCTAAAAAGACTTATACTTAGGAACGGAGGGAGTAGGTGTTTTTATTCCGTGCTGGACTAGGCAAATTCATGTAGGGTTCTTCTTTTCTAATTACAATGCAAATTTGCCGTGTAGAAAATTTCCTTTTTCTCTTATTGGCCATGGCAAATTTTAATTGGTTATTTCTTTTTTTAGCATAATTTTGTCAGTTTTTTCCATGTGTTCATCTGATGATGATACTACTCCCTCCGATCCATATTATTTGTCTTAGATTTGTCTAAATACGGATGTATTTAATACAAAAACATGTCTAGATACATTTGTATCTAGGCAATCAAAGACAGGTAATATGGATCGGAGGGAGTACTATTTCTTTTCACCGTATGCACTTTTTGGTATTTGAACCATGGCAATTTATTGATCTTAGTATGGTAAATGTATATTAGATATAGGTGGATTTCCCCCTGGCATCATGGCTATTTTTTCTCTCCTTGCATATATAAAACATTTCAAAACATAGCTATATTGCGAGCTTCATGATGCAATATCATCTTGTACATGCAAACTTCATAAATACCATGCCTCTTTTTATAACTTGTACATGGCAAATTCTACGACTTCTCATTAGCAACATCTTAATGTAAAATGTTACACCTTTTTGTCATGGCAAAAATTTACAACTTCATAAACTACTTTTGTATCTTCTTTTAGCTTCGTTTTTTATGCATTATGCTATACATCATGGCAAATTTATACTTTGTGTCATGGCGAAATCGTTATACTCTATAGCACGGTAACTTTGTGTGCAATTTTTTTTGTTACACGCAAAAATTTTATGCTCTACGGTACGACAAATTTACAATATATAGCATGGTAACTTTTTTTGCCCGAATTAAGTTTACTTTGGGACTTTTTTGCCGGCCTCGCCGCCCCGCCGCAACCGGTGCAGGCAGTTCTTGAAGGACGCACTACCGCCCGCAATCGCCAAGGCGCGAGGCCGGATCCTCCACTATCCCAACGGCGGCGGTGGCGACACTCCCTCGGGCTCGCAGACCATCGTCGGCATTGGCCGCACGACCCTCCGCGCCCGGAAGAAAAAGCGGACCTGCTGCTCCACGAGCGCCAAGCAGCGGCTAGACAAGGCTGTCGTGGACCCACGCTCTAACGCCGCTGGCGGAACGACGACGAGAAAATACCGCCCGTCTAATGTAAATTATGATCAAAGTTAAGTGAATTCCGTCTTGTTTGCATGAATTTCGTTCTGTTCATTGAAATATGATTTGAATTATATGTTGGGCGGTTGGATGGCCAGCCCCGCATCAGTGTCCACGAACTAGTCACTCTTGGTCCGTGGACAGATGCGGTGCCCGTTTTAGGGCCAGCTTCTGAGATGCCCTACCTGAACCATGGGAAATATGCGGAAATCCAATTCGGCTCCCGGGTGCACGTGCTCCTGCGTACAGAAATGACTTTTCAAATGTCAAAGAATCCTCCCCAAAAAATTATGTGTTCATAGTCACAGGCAAATGCCACTTGCAATATTTTTTAAGGTAAAAAGGTCAAGCATTTTGGCCTGTGAAAAAAAAATTCAAACCCCAAATGTTACACCCAAAATTTGTTTTTTCACCAAAGAAACAGTACTGCTACGCTTCGCATGAAAATTATCAGGCATGCTTGCGGCACTTACAAGAAAGTCTGCAAAAGATCAGAATTTTTAGAAATATTTGCTATTTTTTCCAATTTACTGTTCATGCGGCAGCAAATGCTCCGGGAGCCAAAACGCCATCCCCGGAAAATATGATCCTTTTGCAAGTACATCGGGAGCACGTCTCTAGCATCAATGTCCACCATTTTGTTAAATGTTTACTAGGTATTTCTGTCTTTTTTAGTTGGAAGGAGGTATTTCTGTCCGGCAAAAGATGACCTGAATCCCGTACGGTAGGACTTGGCACACCCGCTGTTGCCGTGTTCCGTCCGTGCCGGTCCTTTCTTCAGACCTACATCCTGCACCGTGGTCCATCTCCACGCGGTCACGGCAATGCACCGTTCCATTGCCTCGTATACTCGCCAGGATTTCCATCTGCAATAAATGCTGACTCATCACAGACGTTGTGCTATTGGTCCACAATAACAGGATCAGGCGAGCTCGTCCGCCCTTTTGCTGCTCTCCCAATCATGCACGTAGTTTACACCAGGAAAAGTTATATCAACAAAAAGCAATACCAGCAGTCTGAAACTTTCGAAGTTCAAATTTGAATGTGCGCATTTTTTTTGAATTATTTAGAACCATGGTAGAAATGATCTAGGTTTTAAAATATCACTGCATATCCAATGATCTAGGTTTGAATGAGGCTCGCTTGGTTTATTAGTTGTACTTTTTCAGGAATGTCACTGCATATCTATTTTTTCCTTCAATATGTTTATGTTCTTTTTATAACTGCGCTGGATGTAAGAGACATAATAAATACAAAGATCTTGAATGTTGTATTTTGTTTATTTCCTTGAATTTCTACTATTATAATGTTTTTTTTATATATTCAATTCTTTTGCAGGTCAAGCTAATATGGTATTATAACAATGCGTTGGGGAGGCCAGGCAAGAAGAAAATCATTGCAAGATCCCAATCGTAAGCTACATATTGTTTACCACTTGTGTTCCTCACACCAAGAGTGTAGTTTTTCTGCTTTCATGTTTTCCCCTTTAGTCCCTTCATGTTACATATCTATGGTAATTTCTGTTAATTGATCCTCTCTAAATAACAATTTTCGTAGGCATCAAAGGAGTACATCCCACCTGGTCATAATGATATTCTTGAGATGATATTGGTTTTAATATCATGCTTAATAACATTTATGATATTCTCTAAATAACATTTTGAGAAAAAAGATCATATTTGGCGCACATGCACCTGACGTTTTGAGGGTGTTAGGAGACAAAGCAACACACGAGGAATTGGGAATTCTGGGTGCTTTCCAATATGACCAGGGGTGAGATCAATGAAGGCTCATTACGTCTGATATCTATCTATATCTATAATAGTAAGTACGAATTATTATGATTGTCCTTTTCTCTGCTGAATGATCAATCATATTCATACTGATTGATTTCACCTGCAGGGACATGTACCTCCATTGTGACGAAAGCCTTATGCCATGGAATCCGTCGGCATGGAGTGCCTGCAACTTCCCCGGAACAACCAGCACCGGAGAGGTACGCTCCTTTAATTCGGCGGCTTGGTTCTCGGGTAGGATGCCCCTCTATCTTCATTTTTTTCTTTCACGTATGATATCCTCTTCGACCCAACGATTCTGGTGTTCAACATAGTTCTAGTCAACGGATTCAGGAAAATATTGGGATTTTTATTAGGGAACTGACAACCTCTCTTTCTCATTTTCATACAGTAGTTGAAATATTGTCTACTGATTATGTGTCCATCTCCTACTGTTAAGTACATGACCACAATAAAAATCAGGGAATCGCAATGTTCTGTATGTGTTGCAGCACCATGGTAATTTCTTTGTTCATTAGTGGGGCTAAAATATGCAGCCGATGAAATTATTAAGGAACTAAGATTGCCACTCGCTTTTCCAAGATCACAAGTCATTTAGCTTGACCCCTTGCATACTGACTAACTTAATTTCAGTGTGTTTATTCATCTAATAGTTTCATTCTTTCAATGCAGGATTGTCTTACTTACATGAACATTGATGCTGGTTGGTGTAACGGTTACAGTGGCTCGCATACTCACTTACTTAATTAGTGTATTTTTTCATCCAATGGTTTCATTCTTCCAATGCAGGATTGTTTTGCTTAAATGAGCACTGATGCAACTTGGTGTAACGGGTACAATGGGTTCATTATTTTAGTTTTGAGATTTGGAAGAGGGTAACTCAACAAAAGGTTAGCATTCATCACCATAACTGTCTTCTGCACACTTGTTGAGTATCCATGTAATTCTGACTAGTTCCTGGTGTTAGTGAACCCCGTATATTTATATAGTAATGCTTGTTTTTCAACTTAAAAATTCATGAAGTTTCAAAGCTGCTTTCAAGGAAGTCTATAAACTAAACAAGTGTCTTTCACGACAAGTAGCTCAATGGCATGAAGTATTCCATAGAGGATGACTATTCCATGATGAAACAGGAGGTAGGGCTCTTCTTCACAAATAATTTGAAGCCGATTTTTATTACATGCATGCTTATTTCTTTTACTCTTTTTCTTCATTTTTTTTGGTTTCTTCATTGCACGGCAGGCGTTCCCAAGGAAGCAAGTACTGTGATATGCCTATGCGATCAATCCAGTGGATTATTGTTCTCGATCTGATTTTAGGTCCGTCTGCCTTAGGTACCGGAGGATAAAGCTCAGGAGATGATTACGGAGGCAGTAAAAAAGCTGGTATTGTGCTTGTATGATATTGCACCTTCTATATGCATGCTTGTTTTAAAGATACTGCTATGCTAACTGACAATCATTTAATTTCTTCAGGGTATAAAACCCAGATTATGTGATCAGTATATCAGAAAGAAGGTAGACCTTGCCCGAGCTATCATACTGATTACTGTGGTAGTCTATCCTAATCATTGTTTGTAATTGTGCATAAGGTTGATATCTTCTCTGTTTATGGTAACCAACTTATTTGTGCCTATAAACTACTGTACGTACATGATTGCTAAAAAGTATTTACGGCAAAGATAAAACATATAGGCAAACAATCATAGAGATACGTGGTATTAGAGCTTCTAAGTAATGTAACTATTATGATTGTAAACCTATCTCCTTTTCCAGATATGCAGGTTAGGGAAACTCATTTTTCTGATATTTAAAAGCTACTCCCTCCGTCCCATAATATAAGAGCGTTTTTTTATATTATGGGACGGAGGGAGTATCTTCATGTTCATTATAGGTGCAAGATGGCAGCAATAATCTCCACTCAGAACAAGCGTCGACCAAGCACGGAGATAAGAGAGGACACTTCTCTCTATTAGCTAGCTAACACAATATATGAAACCCCTAAATTAACCCTACAAAACTCCCAACCCCCCCACCCCCCCCCCTTTAAGAAAATAAATTAAAACCCCCAGCCCCTGAAGTGCTGACGCGTGGATGTCTTTTGGTCCCGGTTGGTGCCACCAACCGGGACAAAAGGCCCTCCTGCTTGGGCAAGCCGCAACGGCCACGTGGAGCCCCATCTGTCCCGGTTCATGGGCGAACCGGGACTAAAGGTGTTGGCCTTTAGTACCAACACTTTAGTCCCGGTTCGGCAACCGGGACAAATAGGCCTTATGAACTGGGACAAATGGGGCTTTTTCTACTAGTGGGAGTCCAAGTTAGGAAGGAGAACCGATCATTGAAGCGGGAGGGCAATCGCAGCTTAGACCAAACTTCATGTGTAAGCTACAGGCGCCGAAGAGATGCAACACAAATTCAAGCTCCTAGTCACAGAAAGCACAAATATCACAGACGCATGCAGACGGGATCTGGAACTCTAGAGGCTGGCTGGAGCCAAATGCATTGAGAGCCCTTCCGGGGATGGAACGTGAGATATCGGCATAGGAGTAGGGTAGGGTAGCCAGCCCAGAATTGGCTACATGTATTCTCTGAAAGACGATCACTTGATCACCCTTTGTAACCTCTCCTTCTACTAAATCAATGAAAACCAGCAAGAGCTGGATGTTTCAAAAAAAAAAAAAAATCATGGCGATCACTCCCTTGGTCCCTCAGTCTATCTATAGTGGGCAGTCTGTTTTGAGCCAAAGTCCATAGGAAAAATTTAACTTTCTCTCAATCTTCAGCCTCTAAATCATCTCAAGCTCAGGCCTTACAATAGAACCGATGAATTGGCATGAGTAGGCCGAGCTGGCAGTGTACTGCTTAGTCTTCGTCCAGTTCCAGCAGATGGTGTCCCGATCATCTGTAAGATTACTAGATGACCCGTTGCGCCAATGGCGCAAGGGGCGAGAGCAAACCATGCAACTTAGAATATTTCGAGGCCAATATTTTGTAAACATAAGGAAATAGTTCATAAGAAGTGCTATATATTACATTGATGGTAGGTTCATAGGCTCAGAGAAAGTCATGATATCAGTTTATGCTAAGCAAAGCTATATAGGCAAAGATACATCATCTAGATTGCTTTGATCACCCAACTTCTGGTAGCTAAGATATGTAGGCTTTCATCTTCCTCGTAATTAACTTTTTTGCTTTTTGTCTTCCATGCTGCTTCTGCAGAATCAAACTGTATAATAAATGAATAGGAAGACCGATCGTAGTTGCACACACAAAAACATTTGGGGGAAGAACTTTGAATGGTGAGTATTCTCTCAGGTCCTTGTTTTCTTCGATGAACAAATCTGTGTAAGAATACAGTGCTAGTATTGGATGCATACAATGTGCTAGAAATTTGATTAGAAATAATAATCGGATTACCTTATTAAAGCTTATGGAAGAGAGTCTTGACTGCATGTTTCATTGGTGTCACAGATCACCTCATCATCTAAGCACATGGCGGGTATGTTTGGTGGGATGTCCCTAGTAGGAATAATGTCTCCCACATTCTATCCCCATCCAGATGATGCATACAACGTTGTCGAAGGGCGTTTCGAGGTGTGTCTCTATCAGATCTCATGGGATTCGGCTGGTGCTGGTCTTTGGTGGATCTGTTTGGATTTGATCTTCGTTCGTGTTAGTTTGGGTGTGTTCAGGTTTGATCCTTCCGATTTATGACTTTCTTCAACGGTAATGGTTGCTGCTCCGTTGCGTTGGTCCTATGGGGCCTTAAAACGACGACTTCCTGATTGTTTACTACAATAAGGTTTGTCTGGCTCTAGCGAGGGAGGGGCGATGACAGCATCGCACCTTCGACTCGTCTCAGTGTTTGTAGTCGTCTCTAGGTGGTCCGTTATATTTTTTATTACCTTTGGTGTTCTTTGTACTCCCATCATTGAAGATGAATAGATTGAAAGTTTCTCACTCAATGAAAGCATATCTTTATCTTTATCGTTATCTTTATAAATCACTAAGCTCCCTAGGGGTAGGAGCTCCCTCGTTCAATTGAGGGGGGCGATTTTGACCTGGTCATCACACTTGTTTCCGCGACATCACACTTGTTTTTGTGAATAAAAACTCCATGAGAATATGGACCCTCAAAAAAGGAAAAAACTCCCTGGGAATGGATGGCTGGGACTGCTCTGACATGTGTTTTTCTGGTGTCGCTTGCTTCAAAACTTCACCGGCGAGCCTGTGGATTCACCTTTCCTCTTTCGGCCGCTCTGGTGGTCGGTGGCGGGGATGGGAATCCCGGTGCCTCCGATCTGTTTAGTAGTTTAGATCAGGGTTTTTTAGTCCACACCGGTGTGGCGCTCGGGCGGATAGTGGCCCTACTTCTTCGAGTTTGTCTTTCAGGGTCTGATCGTCCTCGAATTCGTCCATTTGGACATAGTCGACGAAGCTCTGGCGTAGATTTCTACCCTCTCCTTGGGGCCGTGAAGTTAGGGTTTCTTGTCATATGGCGAGATTTGGTGTCAGGTGCTTCATATCTATCCAAGGGTTCAACAACCACTACAAAAAAAAGACACATCCGTGACATTTTGGGCCGGACGATTTTTTTTTCTTTCATACATATGACACTTCTATGATGATAATTGTGACAAAACCCGGTATCATCATAGATGTGGTGGGCTCCTACTTCTATGACAAAAAATCATGACAGAAAATGGGCTTTTCGTCCTGGGTGGGCCGGAGACGCAGCTGCATGACATTCTTTGGGCCGTCCATGACGGAAAAACCGTGGTAGAAGTGAGGGCGAGGAAAATTTCAGAGAGTTCCCGGTTACGGTGGGAGGTCGGGGGCCGAGCGATGCGTGTTTCTATCGTACACGTACGCGCGTGTGTGCGAGGTGTTGACTCTAACTGAACCCAAGCGAGGCGTTGGGCTCTAACTGAACCCGAGCGATTGCACTGCAGGCTACGCGTTACTAAACCCGAGCGATCGATCGATGGCTGTTAACTGAACCCGATCGAGCAATTCTTTCGTTACTGCTGCCAACTGAAGCCGATCGATTGGATGAACAGTGAGCATTGCGGGGGGGGGGGGGTTAGATGAACAGTGAGCGATGGTGTTGCCTCTGGATGAACAGGACCTCGTGGTGTGGATGGCTGGATGAACAGTAGACGGTGGAGGGATGGTTGAACAGGACCCCGTGGTGTGGAGGGCTGGATGAACAACAGACGGTGGAGGGGTGCCCGTGGAGGGGTGGTTGAACAGTAGCCGGTGGAGTAGCGCACGGTGGAGGCTGGATGAACATGAGCCCGTGGAGGCTGGAGGAGGTCAACGGTGGAGATGAACAGTATCCCGTGGAGTCCCGTTTTGCGGTAAGCCACACCCCTCCCGATGAACAGGACCCCCGTTTCGACCGTAGCGCTCCATCACAAGTCTGTTTCGTCCGTTTTGCGATACGCCACACCCCTCCCGATCAACAGGACCCCCGTTTCGACCGTAGGAGGTCCGTTTCGTCCGTTTTGCGGTACGCCACACCCCTCCCGATCAACAGGACCCCTGTTTCGACCGTAGGAGGTCCGTTTCCTCCGTTTTGCGGTACGCCACACCCATCCCGATCAACAGGACCCCCGTTTCGAACGTAGGAGGTTCGTTTCCTCCGTTGTGCAGTATGCCAGGCCTTGTTTCCATCGCCTGTTCCGTCCAAGCCCTCCCGATGAACACGACCACGCATTCCGTTCCGACCCAGCCGGTTGGCTCCCCATGAACACGACGACGATGCTGTTTCTCCGTTCCGACCCAGCCATGTACACGAACCCTGGCCGTACGTATGCGCGAGTAGGCGTTCGAGACCCTGCCCGTATGTACGTACGTGGCCGTATTTTCTTTCTTGCACCCTGGCCGCTGTACGTACGTGTACATGCTACGTGTGCGCCTCTACTACAACACGTACGCGCCTCTACTATGACACGTGCGCGCCTCTACATCGACCAGTATATATGTATGTACACGTTCGCGACTAGAATGACAATGCTACGTACGCTTCGACCAGGTGGGTCCCGACAGTCAGGCACTTCCTTGCCTGCGAAGATGTAGCTGGTGGGTCCCAACAGTCAGGGGGGTGAATCGTTTTGTTTTTTTTGCCCGGACGCACTTCCTTGCATGTGAAGGTGTAGCTGGTGGGTCCCAGCAGTCAGGGGGGAAACATTCTTTTTACGAAATACGGTGGCCCGTCCGGTGGGTCCCTATTGTCAGGTGGAGGAATAATTATTTTGCGCGTAATAAGGAGGCACTTCCTTGCGGCCGCCGTGAACCCAACTGTCAGCCTCTCCACGCACAGTACTCTTCCGATGGAAGTCGGTCGTTGACCACGTTGACCACGCCGCGCCGAGAGCACCATGGCGGTGGATGACGGCGAGGCCTAGGAAGGGGACGACACGGAGCTGGGGAAGATGCAGTAGTGGATGCCCACACGAAGAGGAGTACGAGGGTTCACTGGTTTGGCTGCGGTGTGAGGCTGCCGTCGCCACAGAATAACAGGGGGTGTGGGTGAGTAGAGGGATGGTCTGGCCAGCGATGGGAGTAGTAGGGGGCGGTGAGGCCTCCGCGGCATCACATCCGGCCACGGGAGGCAGGAGCATGCAGCATGACCGGCGCTGCTTTGGGCGGCTGGAGCACGAAGACCAGAGGTTGAAGAAGCACTACGGCCGTTGGATGGACATCGTACGGTTACTAGAGCTAAAATCGTTCATATTGACAAAGTTGACAAAGCCCTCCGTCCCCGTAAACTTAATAGGCCCACAAGTCAGCCTCCCACCAAGGTGAGTCCCAGCTAGCAGGGGAAGTATTCATTTTTTGTGCGTAATAAGGAGGCATTTCCGGTGGGTCCGAGCTGACAACGGGGGGAACGTTTTTTTTCGCGAAATACAGAGACCCTTCCAGTGGGTCCCAGCTATCAGGTGGAGGAATATTTATTTTGCACGTAATAAGGAGGCATTTCCTGTGTGGGCCCCTACTGCCAGCCTCTTCCGATGGCTGTTGTTTGTTGACCATGTTGACCTCGCCGCGCCAAGAGCACAAACGCGGTGGACGAGGGCGAGGCCCGGGAAGAGAACCACCCGGAGCCGGCGAAGCCACCGCAGCGGATGCCCACACTGAGGGGAGAACGAGCGCTGACTGGTCGACTGCGGGGTGAGGCTGACATCGCCGGAAAATAACAGGATGTGTGGGTGGTTAGAGGGATGGCCTGGCGGCAGCACAGCCAGCCACGGGAGGAGGGAGCAGGCAGTCCCGCCAGCGCTGGTTTGGGCGGCTGGAGCAGGAAGATCAGAGATTGAAGAAGCACGGCGGCCGTTGGATGGACATCCAACAGTCCCTGCTATGTGTTGACTAAGTTGACAAAGCCTTGCGTACGCGTCAAATTTTTTTAGGACAGCGTCATCGTCAACCTAGTAGGCCCATAAGTCAGCCTCCAAATCTGTGGAAAACAGCATACATCCCATTAGCCATTATTTTCAATAATTTACAGCCCATTTGCTAATTCTTAAGGATATTTGAAGCCCATATTCTTTTTATTAGCATTAGAGACCATATATTCTGGGCACTGCTAAAAAATTCAACGAATTTTTGCATATTTCGATGGGGTCCGAACTCTTTTAATCACGAAATTTCGACTCACGTTAAAAATAATTTTCAAAAAATTGTATCAAAATAAAATTCAAAAAACAATTCTTCGCAGAAAATGAATGAAATTTAGAATCTTAACTAGCAAGATGCCCGTTTGTTGCACGGAACATGAAGATGCATTTGTATGAGTAGTTTATCTTGTGGGAGAAAAGATAATATTTTAATGTAATTGCCAGTTGGCTTTGGTTTTATAAGAGTAGAGAGTAGAGAAATCCTGAAAAAATGATATTTTAATGCAATTGCCGGTTGGCTTTGGTTTAAAAATTTACAGCCTATTTCTTACAACTTATAGCCCGTTTTCTGGGGAAGCCCATCTCTTACTACTTACATCCCTCCTCGTCTTGAAAGATTTGCAGCCCGGCAGGGCTGAGAAAAGCAAGTAGGCCTCGGTTTTGGTATTCTCCAAAAAAAGAACTGGGATAGCCAATTTCAGAAAGAAAAACTATATCGACTGGGCTCGTCATGTGCTTAATAAAAGCGTAAGCGTGGGCTAGACGGGCCACAGCCCCCGCACAGCATGCAGTTGAGCTCCGTCTTTGAAACTGAAAAATAACTGGGCGAGCTGCTGGGTCCCTGGTGTTATCCACTCGTTGTGTAATTTTCTCGTTTATTGACTACATTGACAATGGCGTGGAACCTAGTTGTCAAACAATTAGGAGGAAGTATTTTTTTGGCTTGTAATAACGAGGCACCTGCTTGCGAAATGCAATGACCCTGGTGGGTCCCTACTGTCAGCCTCTCCACGTACAGTCATCTCCTGATTCCTCTTGGTTGTTGACCATGTTGACAATGCCAGACGGCGGCGGGCACAGCGAGTTTACCAAGGCGGAGAACGACGGCAAGGCCTTGGACGGGAATGAACAGTAGCCATGGAAGATGCGGCAGTGTAGTGGCAGGTGGAGGGGAGTACGAGGGCAACAACATGCAAGTCAAGCATACAAATGGTACAAAAGCCCAAGGATTAATTGTTCATCAAATTTTTAGACAAAACCCAGATTGAACATGACAGTAACATCTAACCCAACCACTCTTTTTTGCAGTCACAAACAAATGGATCGGTCTGATCCATAAAATCAACATCCTGTGCAAAAACATTTATTTCAGGATGTCTACAACTTGTTGTAAATAGAAGCCGAGCACGTCTAGAAGCCCATTTGTCCACCTGAAACTTCTTTTTTTGCTGTTCAACATGTTCGTCCGTGAGAAATCTCTTGCTGTAAAAATTAAGCCTCATGGACAATAGTAACCTCACATTCAACAGGAAGAATGTGACAAAGCTTCTGTTTGCCTGGTTGGATGCATATCGTCCCATCGTTTTTGTCCTCAAACGAATGTCATGAGAACTGAGAAAATCCTTGTGCTTATTACGCCAACGATTGGTTATATGTTTTTCTCCATGTGGTTCTGCCTAAGTAGACATGAAGATTGAAAACAGTTAAGGTCTGAAAAAAGAGTATGTCGAAAGAATGACAGCTCAACTGTTAATTCTAGTATAATATATACGGGCTTTCAATGTGCATGAAATCATCACCTCTATGTATAAATTCTCCAGAGATCGAAAGCATCGCAGCAAGCCAATAATTATGTCCAGATCAAAACTATACATTCTGATATATATGATCTTGACAGAATCCAGCAACATTGATAGGCTATCAATGGACGAACTCTTCATTGAGCATATAACATAATATTAGTACCCAAAGTGTACTCCAAGATGATATAAAACTTATGCGCACAAATGAAAAATGCAGCATATGATTACAAATGTGTAGATGATAATATACGGTACCTGAAAAAGTGAGGAGCCAAACACCAACTCCTTGTGATTATTAAATGGATCACGAATTACACCCAAGGTCTCCAGTTTGGGCGCATAAGTTTTATATCATCTAAAGGTGTATAACAATTATGAAGGAGCAACCTTTCAAGTGAAGGGGCATCTTCGATGATGAGCTGTTGTCCTTTAAAACAAATTCCAATGCTTAAGGTGATGCGACTTTATTTGGAGACAACTGATACCAATTTCTATTCCCAAAACAATCAGCAAGCGCTCTAGGGCAGGGCAACTAGAGTGGATGATGCTGTGCAGTGAGGCCTCCGACAGATAAACCACCACAAGCGAAAGTTTTTTTAGTAGTGGGAGTCGAAGCATTTGTACCAGATCGTCTGGTAGATGGCACCGGGCGAAGGTGGCGGTGTGGAGAGAGGAGGAAAACCACAAGATGGACAACGGTGGTGTGGGCATGAATTCTTGGCATGTTCGTGGTATGAAACTTTCGTGGTAATGGTAGAACTCAAACTGCTGGAGTTTTCCGAATTCAGGGGATGTCAGCCAAGCGTCCACCTTGCAGGGTATGGACATCAGGTAGCTTGTCGGGATGCAGGGGCATTGTACGGGGCCCTACTGGTGAGAAGAGACGATGTCTCTGAGGAGATCAAATTCAGGAAGGACAGATATCTGACGACAGTCGAGATTGAGGGGCGTGGTGCGCCATAGAGGGCGTCAGCGAGTTGAGAGGACTTGTGTGCGGCAGCAATCCTTGGTGGGGAGAAGCGAGATGATCTCCTCAAGGATGACGCCCGGGAGATCGCTGATGCGGTCCACCGGAGATTCTACCGGTTCCTCAGATCCGGGTGGGGGAGGGGGGCTCCCCGCTGGCGGGAGCCTCATCTTCTTGGCGATGGGGCCAGCCGACTCCATTTTCCTTATGGGCGTCGCGCCGAGCTCACGGGTTTGAGCAGAGTAGCCAGAGACGAGCCTAGTGGCAGTGCGAGTGGGGAAGGAGGGCTGGGGATTTCTGTAGGACTGGAAGAAGAGGAGCAGGCGTTTTCTGTACGAGTGAGGAAGAAGGTGAGCGGGGTTTTCTGGACGAGTGAGGAAGATTGGGGAGCGGGGGGAATTGGGTGGGGAGACGGAAGCGGGAGAGCGAGCTATTCGTGTTTATAAGGTCCACTGCACTAACTACTCACTTTTCCCCAAGAACTGCTCTCTTCTTTTGCGTTGCTGCATTGGAGCCAGCGCACGGGCTTGGCTGACTGGCCATGCATGCAGGATGCATGTGCCCGCCGGCCACTACATGCGCCTGGTTTGTTACTAGGCCTATTTAATAGGGTGGTTATGGAGTAAATTAAGGAGATTTATTTTCTCTGTGTGCATCCACCAAATTAGAGGATGCGGTACTGGATGCAGACACTCACATTAAACTAACACTCGGAAGAACAAAAGTTCAGCATGTCTATGCATCTCAATGATTCACCATACTATAACCAATATACAAAGCTGTGAGAAGGTGTGGAAATAAAGAAAATCGGTCGATGCTTCTCTGAGCAAAGGGCCTCCCTGCGCACACATTAATTTCCTGGGCATGCTTGTTTCTTCTCAATGTTGCAAGCACTTTGATCATGTTGGCAACTCCACAGCTAGCTAGCTGCCTCATCTTGCAATTGATGCTGACACATTTGCAGCAAACACATGAGGCAATAGAGATGACTCAACATGAGTCCATATTGTGCAGTTCCCCTGAAATCATCTTCATTGTCCTGAATCTGAAAAGATAGGAAAACGGTAGCTATACTTAAACGGTGTTGCAAAATAGTAGCACATATCAATAGCTTGGCATGACAAAACATGATCATCTAGACGAAGGGGATACTGACCTGCCTGAGGAAGATTACATATAATTTCATAAGTCCTTGGTTGATTTCCACCTTCGGCTGCACTGATTGTTTGCTCCTCCACACATGACAGGATCGTTCCGCACTGCATTCAACAAGTCAACATACGAATAAGCTAATTTCATCTTGCGGTGGTCATTGTACCTAGTTACAAATGTAGGAATACCTGGAGCACCATGAGGTTAGCTGACAGCAGGTAGGTGCAGCCATATAAATTTTGTGCGGTGCTACCAAAATTAAGGATTGTATCCCTTCCCGTTATGAGAATTCTTCTTGAAGTTGGTAGAATGTGATGGCTTGTTCTTTGCATCAAACTTGCCTTTCCCCTGAGATTTGTTCTTGTTGTTTTGGGGCTGGTTGGGTTGGAAGTTCTTCTCGTGTACCATGTGGGCACTAGAAGCTCCCTCAACGACCCGAGCACGTGTGTCTTTTGCTCTTGCCTTCTCCTCAAAATCAAGAGTGCTAATGAGATCCAAAACAGAAAACTCATGTCTCTTGTTTTTCAGAGAAGTAGCAAAATCGTTCCACGAAGGTAGAAGCTTGGCAATGATGGTCCCAGCAACAAATTTGTCCGGCAACACACACTTAAAGTACTCAAGTTCCTTAGAGAGTGACTATATCTCATGAGTCTGCTGAACAACAGAGCGCTCATCAGTCATCTTGTAGTTACATAATTGCTCCATGACGTACAACTCGTTGCCAGCGCCCGAGGGCCCAAATGTGGCCTCGAGCGCAGCCCACATGTCTTTGCCGCTGTCAAACGACATATATGAATCCACAATGGAATTGTCAAGAACACTCAGCAGGGCGGCTTTGAAGAGGGTATCCATGTTCTGAAAAGCTTCCTGTTGTGTAGGATTAAGATCGCCCTCAGGCTTACCCTTAGTGGCGTCATAGCAGTACATGATCTGAAACCAATATACTGCTCTTGTGCGCCACCTTTTATATTGCACCCCCTTAAAAGTAGGCGGTTTCAAAAGCGCAGCAAAACCACTCGGAGTAAATTGCCTGTAATCAGGTTTTTGGATTGGACTGTTGAATATATGAGCAATTTAGTATGAGATTTAATCCGAATCAGTAGTAAATAGATCATGACGACAATTGCAAACATCAAAGTAATGATGCGGACTAAAGCAGGAGGACAGAATCACATACTGTACAGCGGGAGCAGAGCCGATGTGGTTGAAGTTGTCACTCATGTCGTTGATGAAGAGGTTACCGAGGTCGGGGAAGAAGGCTGTCGTTGAGGAAGTCGTCGCTGGCAGTAGTCATAGGAGTGTGCTCCCCAAAAACCTGATCGCCCCTCTCCCGTACAGGATCACAAAAGGCGGGCTTCGGAGGACTGCTGTCCCTTCTCGCGGTGCACGCCGGAAGGAGGGATGGAGAAGAATTGCGTGGCGGCGCTAAGATCTGGAACGGTGCGAAACCATATGATATAGCGGCGGCTAGGGTAGAGCATGTCAGGTCGGTCGTGCGAGTATAATCGTAGGCCTTTGGCCCCCAAACCCCACGTCCAAGTCAATAATAGCTCAAAAAAGTCAATAATAGCTCCACCAAGGTTTGTCTAAAAAAACGGAGTAATTAAGGCATTCGTTAGTCCCTTTAGTATAAATACAATATCATTAATAATGGCCCCACCTTTTATCTCACAAAGTATGTTGGAGTACAACCGGCTACACGTTTACAATCCGCTTCTCTTCTCTCTCCACTTCTCTCTCCTTCAACTAAGCACAAATACTATATTTAAATCCTTATAGCTTGCTTATGTCATCTAATTGTAGTACTTTATCTAAAGTTACTATCCACTGTGTAGTCTGAAATGCCGGGTGTGCAGCGGGCGGTGCCCTCGGTCGGCGCGCCGCTTCAATGGTGGAAGCAGTGAGAGGTTGCGTCGCCCTGACTTGCCATTAATGTGGAGTGGCGGGCTCAGCTGGCACCGGGCGGGAAGCGCGCACGGGAGGGGGGAGGGGTTTTTGTTGGGCCAAGAAGGTGAGAAGCCAACTTGGGATCGGTCCAGACGGGGAAATATCATGTGCTCCCATACTCTGCATATGACACTAGTCTATGTTACTACTCCCTCCTTTCTGATTTATAGAGATGTTTAGAGTAACATAATAATATGTTACAGTACAAGTTACTCCCCACTATGACCAGCCTTGGCCTCTTCCAGTGCTCCACCATGTATAGCTGCTAAGGCTGCCATGTAGGCATAAAATATGATGTGGCACCAATAAACTAAGCACCTATGAATTGAAGACTTGAGTTACTAAGCCATTTAATGCACTTAGCACCTCATCTAAAGAGCATTAATAGTATAGCCAGCTGCTGGCTATAAGCCAGTGCCATGTCATCTACAACCCATCTTATAGTCAACATGTACAATAGTAGATCAAAAGAGTGTACTACTCCCTCCTTTCCGGTTTATAGGGATTATCTCAAAATTTTAGTTTTTCCATTTTATAATGCTCAATTTGGTTGTTTTCCATCACATGTTCAGATTCCAAGGTACATTAAATCATTGCATGCAAGTATTAAGAGAAAATTGACCAATGCATCTACTTTATGCATGCATGCATTGCAATTAATGCATTGATAAACATAATTTTTTGAGGAAAACAAGAGCATTAATTAGGTGCTTTTGCAAAACTACAAAAGGTATTCCACCACTCACCATCTACCTTGATTGATGAGATTTTTGAATTGAGCCCTATAAACCGGAAAGGAGGGAGTACTACTTTTTTATTCTGTGGCCCACCTTTCATTCTCACAAAGTGCCTAGGAGCACGTGCTAGAGCTATCTCTTCACGAAGAGCCCGCTTACCTTCTCTCTCCTCTTCTCTTTCCTCCAACTAAGCAGAAATATACTAGTTTATTCCTTATAGCCCGCTGACTCAGCTCTATTGTACTTGCTCTAAGCACATCTAAGCACTTACTAGCACCCCCTTGACCGTGTACCTTGACGGTGTACGTCACATTGTGTCTCATAATTTTCCTCGTCATCATCTGAGTCCTAGAAGATCTCACCCACATCATCATTAGCATGCAGCCGCCTTGATAGACAATGTGCGCAGAAGGAGCAGAGGCGACTATGGACGCACCACCACCACGTCGTGGGCACTCCGTATGTGCTCGTGTGCATGCAGCGTGCGTGTTTTTCCATCGGTGCTAGCTCTAAGGCCGAGGCTGCGGTCATCTTCGTCTCCGACTAGTAGTTGAGCAACGACGGCAAAGAGGTGCTGCAAGAGATGCGTATGCGCCGTTGCGCGCGAGCTTCGCCGTAGCACGATGAACCGAATGTCGCCACGGATGGCGCACGCCTCCATGCAGCCGAGTGTGTGCGCATGCATGTGTTATTCACGTGTATTCTGCGGCCGAGCGTGTGTGCATGCACGTCTTGTGTACGTGCGTTGTGTGCTCCATGATGTGCACGTATGTGCATGAGTTGGATCGGATGGAGTTAGTGCATTGGCTTGTGTACATGCGTGGCTGCATGCGTCCTGTACATGCGTGGCTTGTTGTGTGGTTATCAATAATTCAATATAAACTACTCCCTCCATTCCTAAATATAAGTCTTCCTAGCCATTTCAAATAGACTACAACATACAGATGTATGTAGACATATTTTAGAGTGTAGATTCACTCATTTTGTTTCGTATGTAGTCCCTTATTGAAATATCTAAAAAGACTTATATTTGGGAACGGAGGGAGTATGAAACATCTTCAACTTAGCATCCTGATGTACCGTTTCTAGTGGTTAGCGAAAAGTTCATGTTCTTTTATTTGTTTATAGGTGGGCAGGCGGCAAAAACAGGGGAAAACGTGCAAGGTTCCTTGCAGACGCTCCACCGCGAGGTTCCTTGCTCCTCCTCGCTCGTCGGGAATCTATGCTCTTCAACTCTTTTCTTTTACGTGAGCTTTGTTCATCCTTTTCCCAACACACGAGACATCTAGCATCAAGGTGCACGTGTCATGCAAGAAAATGGAGATAATCAGATAAGCAGTGCATAAGCGAGTCGTGCGGGGGGGGGGGGGAAGCAGGGGGAAACCCTTTTTCGTAAGTGAGTCGTGCACATCGATAGCACCTACGCAATATTTTTTCTCCTCGATGGCACGTGAATAGTGCACATACTCAACGAGGGAGCACGAGATGGTAGCAATGACATGGTCAGCCCTTTTTTGGAGAGAGTACGTACTACTAGTAAATAACTTTGATGTGTCCAGTCAACTCGCTGAATGACGAGAAGCTTGATTACGCCTTCTCCCTCGCCAACGCATGCGCGGTGGCTCGCAGAACAAGGAGAAACTTTTGCTTACAAGCGGTGGATGTGCAGCAGTTCATTTGGTGTCAGATTGCCAGAAGCACTACTGTAGAACCATCGACTTCCGGAAGAGGCGAAGAGCCAAGTGCAAGGTCACCTACTAACCTTAGGCTAGGCGTAGTGGGAGTAACATAAGTTGAGGTACCTCCTTTTTTTCATCCTACAAACAACCACACGCGAATATCAAGGTGCTGGTTACGTAGAACAAATTTCCTGCAGTCCATGCTCAGCCCTCCTCTATCTCTCTTCTCAGCCAGCCAGCGGACGCGCGGAGCCCATCGTCTGTTTGCTCACATGTGGCGCCACATGTCAGTGAAAACGCAAGAGGACCCACTGAACCTGCACATCTTTCACCTCGACGTGCTGGTGATGAAAAACAAATCCAATAAAGATCTTCGGTGGCCGCTTTTGGAGTTACTCAAGAGTAGTAAGATTATATTTACAGTTTAACCCAAGATGCACATCTTGTGGCTTCAACTACCACTCTATTTTCTTTCATGACACGACCTGGATGCTGGATGTCCCACGTGTCGGCAAAAGGAGGAAGAACCCGACCAAATCTTTGGTTGTGCTCTCGGATTAGACTAGTTGTGCTAACTTAAAAAATTTATTGTGTACTCCCTCCGTTCGAAAATACTTGACTTCCATTAGTCCAAAAATGGATGTACCTATATACTAAAACATGTCTAGGTACATATATATTTTGACAAATAGAAGGCATGTATTGTGCAACGGAGGGAGTAGAATGGATGCAAGTTTTTGTATTGGGAAGAAGAGTACATCCATATATTGATAGAGCGTTAGAGTTGGCCTTACAAGTGGGACCACAGTTGAGGAAACCGACTATCGGCAAACCCCCACCTCGCCCGTCGCGCGATGGCTGAGTTAGAGAAACGATGAGGTTGAAGAGATTGCTCTAGCCCGGACTCCAAGAAATATGGTGTCAGATGGAAGTCGTGCTGGTGGCGTGTGCCATACTCCTGGACGTGAATGCTTGTTCTGGCCCATGCCACCCTACTACTCCCACTACAGGAAGCCAGTATTTTGCCATCTGCCACGGCGGACGGCAAAGGCACGGACGGCGGACAGCTCCGGCAAAGACAGGGTCGGCAAACAGGTCCTTTTCCGTCTGCTTTCTGAAGCAGACGGCAAAGAGCCCTTTGCCTACAGCGGCGGACGGCAAAGAGGAGGGACGGCAAAATACTGGACGTCCGCCAGCGTTAGTCCGTTAAGCATCTTTGCCGTCAGCCGAGGTACAACAGATGGCAAAGAATGGGATTAAAATTAAAAAATAAAAATAACACGGTACAGAAGCCACGCCGTCGTTCGTCATTCATGTCCGTCCGTTTCGTGTTTGTGTCCAGTTCATCTCCGTCCATTCATATTTGTTGGTCGTGTCCACAGCAGCAATCGGAGCCGAACGGAGTACACTGGCCGCCCTGCCCGCACCCGCCATGCCCTGCTACCGCTGCCCACCCACGCCCTGCTACCGCGCCCGCTTGCACGTCGCTCGTAGTGGCCTCCCGCATCGGCCGCCCTGCCCGCACAGGCCCGCAGCGGCCATGCCCTGCTCCCGCTATCCGCCCCGCTGGTTCCTGGAGAGAGAGGATTCAGAGAGGGGGTAGAGTAGAGGAAGGGGAAGCCAGGGGCCTGCCGGTGCCGGCAGAGGGTTCGCTGGCCGGAGGACCAAGGCTGGTGACCAGCGAGTGGATTGGACCTTGTGGCGCGTTGCAGAAGGAGAAGAAGGGAGCCGAAGGAGGCAAAACAGAGGAAGGGGAAGCCGTAGGTCTGCCGCCGGTGGCGGAGGGTTCACCGGCCGGAGGACCCGCGACTGGTGGCTCCGGCAAGAGGACCAGTACGCGAGCGAGCTGGTTGCGCTGACAAGAGAGAGAATGGTGCGAGAGATAGAGACACAAAAAACGTGGGGTGGGCGGATAAGGGACGAGGGGGAGGGCCCCGAGCATGACGGCTTGTCTGTTCGTGTGATGCGTGCGAGCGATGCTGAGGGCCCCACGCACGATGGGTGCGTGCGATGCATGGTTGGGGTGGATGCCCCTGCTATGTCATCGATCCAGGGGAAGAAGGTTCCAACCAATAGGAAATCAACAGAAGGTTTGTGTTTGTTCATCCTATTTCTTTTGATAAAACAGACATGCAAAAATTTAGTAAACTTTCTTAAAGTTTTTTTCCATGTCTTCTAGGACTTATAAACCAATACCGTGCCAAATTTCATATTCTTTTGACCTTGTTTAGATTTTCAAAAAAATCAAAAGGTTGCTACATCTGTGTATTATGCCTTTACCCACAAAAAAAAGATAGACCACCTCTTTGTCATCTGCCAGCAGATGGCAAAGAATCTTTGCCGTCTGCCAGCAGATGGCAAAGAATCTTTGCGGTCTGCTAGCAGAAGGCAAAGAAGTTGACCTAGCCACATCATGCCCCGTGTGGCCCACCAGGCTCTTTGCCGTCAGCTGGCAGACGGCAAAGAGCCAGCTGATGGCAAAGACTCTCTTTGCCATCAGCTTGTTCTTTGCCGTCTGCTTTACCGAAGCAGACGGCAATGAACCTCTTTGCCATCAGCTGGCAGACGGCAAAGAGCTGGCAGACATCAAAATGCCAGATTCCAGTAGTGTCCTACTACTTACTATATAGTACTAGTATCGAGGATTCGAGGTGCTGGTTACGTACAATATGGCTACAGTAAAAACACCTGCACGACGCGCGAAGCATGTGAAGCTAGTACAAATAGTGTACTACTGTTGTTGATTGGCCTCATTCGATAACCTGTTACAATGCACGTACAATTATGTATTCAGAAAATATTTTTTTGCCTCGTCGCACCACTGACTCACAGAAGCAACTCGAAAGCCATTCATAAATTTAGTAAGTTTATCGCAGACATATCATTTTATTACAAACAACAGGTCATCAACCCACATCGACAACGAGGATACATTATAAATACTAAAGTTTTCACCACACAACAAATAACAAGAAATGAAATGAACTTCAACTCAGCCATTCCTCGGCGTTGGAAACACTTGCTTTGAACCACAAGTGATTTTCTGGGACGGGCCATCTATTGTCGATCTCGAGACCAACACAGGACTGATCATCCCTGCTGAAGCGGTCTACTATATCAGTACCAGGGTAGGGAACCACTCTAATGTTCGAGGTATAGACACAGTTGCTTCTCATAAATGGTACTAGTAACATTGTGTCAACAACAGTTGGATCGCCTTTCACCATCATCGGATTGTTTTGTCCAAGCAAGAGCGAGTTTTCTCCAAGACTATCAATTCTATACCAGGGAGAAGGTGTTGGCGCTAGCACACTAGTATCCATCCCGAATACCATGCAACGGGTGTTGGAATAGGTCCGGAGAGTGCGACCATGGGAGACAACACGTGCTCCCTCAATAGTAACATCATTAGTGGGCTGTATACACACAAGAAGAGGTGATCCATCGGAATTAGTTGCCATGCGCCACTAAGTATATACGTTCTGCTCGTCCTCATGCTCGTGATCATCACCATCGTCATCTCCCCCTTGGTTATAAAAATATTCAAGTATAGGTGGTGGAATGTTCATAGGACCTTGGAAACACAAGAAGAAGGTTAATTAGTAAAGGGAAACTTGCTAACCCGCATGCATGTGGATGAAACAATTATAATTACGGTGGAAGATAAATGTATCGAAACTACGAGGATCCCATGCAAAAACAGTGCCATGAGCGGTGGAAGCAAACACAAGACCCTCGTATTGAATTGCATCACAATACACATCCGTGTATAGAAACTGATTCTTGAGCAATATCCATCGAGTCGAACCACCAAGGACGGCAACAAGCTTGTCGAAGATAGCAACAACTTCATAGTTGTTGTAATTCCAAGAGCGGTTGGGAACTCGACAAATTGCTATCTTCAGTAGAAGACAGTCACCGTGATCGTATTTGAATGTGCGTACAATACCGGTGTGCTCAACCTCTGGGCAGTCTACTGAGATTTTCGGAAGTGGAACCCGGTCATGAGTGCTCAACCTCCATTTGCGCCTGCCCAAGCCTTGCCCTCAAGTGATGGCATCTTAACATCATATGTATCATTATCAAGCGCCATCAACTTGCACAGGGCGAGGCCTCCATCGTGCCGGCGCCAGTCATCAGGGTCACGGTGAAGAAGATAAGGGAGATCAAACCGCTCCTTGACTCTTGGGTTCCTTGTAATGATGTTATTAGTTGAGTCGAGAATGGGCTTGAACGAACCTGCCATGCTAGCCGAGGTGATGACGTTGCACCGATCAATGAGTTCCTCCACCACGTCATCTTTCAGATCGGGGCAAGAATAATGGGGTCGTTTCTGGCCTGTTCCCTCCATTGAGAAGACGATCGAACAATGGCAGAAGAAAGGGTGAAGGGATGAAGGAAAATGGAATAGGGAGAGGAAGAGCATGCGACAAGAGTTCCAAATCGAGAGGGAAAGGCGAAGAGTCGGTGGACGGTTTCCAGTTTGCCACGGTCACGAAAAGGCGCCCCGGCCTACACGTCCGTTCGGAAATACTCCTACTACTCGCCGTCGTCTCACTGATATGTTGGAATAGGACCACATGTCAATGAAACATGGTGTGTAATTTTTTGTGCAAAATGCGATCTGGCCGCGTTGGCCCAAGGTGCCGCATTAGTTTTTTTTTGAAAGTTTGCCGCATTAGTTATCGACCTTTATTTTTTTAACATGCAATCTGAATGGATAGCTCCTGTGGTCATCACACGTGAGCGGATATAGTGATGGCTGATTCGCCCGAGCAACTTATTACTGTAGGAATATGGGAGTACCAGTGGATTCAAGGAACAGAGAAATGATGGTTGCTTTGTCCGAGCAACTTACTATGGCGAAGGTGGGGCTCTGTGATTTGACTGCTCACTAGTCATTACTACTGCGGCGCAATGACCGGGGTGAATCTTTCCCTGAAGTTGTGTTGTGCACTCAATATTGCTGCATGGCAGGTGGAGCCGGATGAAGGATGTCCAACATGTCAGCGAAACGAAGTTGAATTGTTCCTGGCATTGCTATCAATCCTTCAGGATTTGTTTATATGTACGCATAATTTTGATGAAATTGTACTGTGATGCTATGAAGGTTTCAACTTTGGTTCCCACAGGAAAAAAAGGTTTCAACTTAGGATTCATGTGTCTTGCCTCGAGATTATCTCATTACAACATTCCATCAAATACAAATAAAACTACCATGGCTAATGCATCTCAATGGTTCACAGATCAGTGCCAATATTCACATCACAACTGAAGGCAAAGTTGTGAGAAGGTGTACAAATAAAGAAAAAATATATAACTGATCGATGATGTTCGTAGGCATGGCTCCATTTCCTTGGCACATTGTTCATTTCTTGGCAGCTAGTTTCACCCAGCTCTGTAGCCAAAAAAGAGGTGTATGAAGGACACCATAATCCGATCATTTTGTGTAGCTCCACTAAAATCGAGAGGACCATCCCTGTTTGCAAAGATATCCAGTCAGTGTGATTACAATAATAGTGGAACTAGATGATGAAACATAACACACATAAATAGAAGCCGATCACCTCTATGATCTCTCTTTAGGACTAACTTCTTGTTGGGGAAGATTAGTACTACGTCTTGAGCTTGCGTTGGTTTTCCTCGAAGAGGAGAGGGTGATGCAGCAATAGTAGCGTAAGTATTTCCCTCAGTTTTTGAGAACCAAGGTATCAATCCAGTAGGAGGCTTCCCAACAAGTCCCACGAACCTACACAAACAAATAAAGAAATCGCAACCAACGCGATAAATGGGTTGTCAATCCCTTCATGGCCACTTGCAAAAGTGAGATCTGATAGAGATAGTAAGATAATATAAATATATTTTTGGTATTTTATAATATAGATGCAGAAAATAAAGATGCAAATAAAAGTAGATTGGAAGCAAATATGATAGGAGATAGACCCGGGGGCCATAGGTTTCACTAGAGGCTTCTCTCAAGATAGCATAAGTATTACGGTGGGTGAACAAATTACTGTCAAGCAATTGATAGAAAAGCGAATAATTATGAGATTATCTAGGCATGCTCATGTATATAGGCATCACGTCCATAACAAGTAGACTGACTCCTGCCTGCATCTACTACTATTGCTCCACACATCGACTGACTCCTGCCTGCATCTAGAGTATTAAGTTCATAAGAATAGAGTAACGCATTAAGCAAGATGACATGATGTAGAGGGATAAACTCAAGCAATGTGATATAAACCCCATCTTGTTATCCTCGATGGAAACAATACAATACGTGCCTTGCAACCCTTTGTGTCACTGGGTAAGGACACTGCAAGATTGAACCCAAAGCTAAGCACTTCTCCCATGGCAAGAAAGATCAATCTAGTAGGCCAAACCAAACTGATAATTCGAAGATACTTGCAAAGATAACTCAATCATACATAAAAGAATTCAGAGAAGATTCAAATAGTATTCATAGATAAACTTGATCATAAACCCACAATTCATCGGATCTCGACAAACACACCGCAAAAAGAGATTACATCAAATAGATCTCCACAAGAGAGGGGGAGAACATTGTATTGAGATCCAAAAAGAGAGAATAAGCCATCTAACTAATAACTATGGACCCGTAGGTCTGTGGTAAACTACTCACAACTCATCGGAGAGGCAAGGATGTTGATGTAGAAGCCCTCTGTGGTCGATTCCCCCTCCGGCAGAGTGTCGGGGAAGGCTCCAAGATAGGATCTCGCGGATACAGAAGGTTATGGTGGTGGAAATTGTGTTTTGGGTGCCTCTCAGATGTTTTCGGGGTACGTAGGTATATATAGGAGGAAGAAGTACGTCGGTGGCCGCCCGAGGGGCCCACGAGACAGGGGGCGCCCTCCTATCTTGTGGCCGCCTTGGCTGCTTCTTGACTTGCACTCCAAGCTCTCTGGATCACGTTCGTTCCAAAAATCACGCTCCCGAAGGTTTCATTCCGTTTGGACTCCGTTTGATATTCCTTTTCTTCGAAATACTGAAATAGGCAAAAAAAACAGCAATACGGGTTGGGCCTCCGGTTAGTAGGTTAGTCCCAAAAATGATATAAATGTGTAAAATAAAGCCCATAGACATCCAAAACAGGTAATATAATAGCATGGAACAATCAAAAATTATAGATACGTTGGAGACGTGTCAATTAGGCACGAAGTTGGATGAGGAGGATAGCAAAACCAATCTCCCTTTCCGTAGTCCCACAGAAATGTAAAAACGTTGCCTGTGTGACATTTTGGCGGAACTGCACAAAACACTCTGCAAAAAAGTGATTTGTGCAGTTCACCAAAAGGTCGCAATAGCAACAAGGTGAAAATGGATAGCCCTGTTTGCAAAAGGAGGTGAAAGGAAACAATTACTGCCCAATAACACGAGTTGAAGACACATATGCCGACAAAAAAGAAGCATGTTCCATGTAAAAAGGGAAAGATAGCACATGGTGGTTTATCAAAAATGGTTTGAGGACGAGATTGCAAGATGGAAAGTATGCCGGCCGAGATACAATTTAAGAAAACAACTAAAGAAGATCCACATGCACCAACCTGGGAAGATGGGCAGTGGAGCAAGGCCAGAGGAAGCTGTACCTGAGGGTGGAGGGAGTGTGCGAGCATGTGATAAATGAAAAGAGGGGAGGGAGTGTGCACCTGCGTGGAATCGTATTGGACATATGGGGGCATGGACGGTGAGAAGAGAAGAGGGGAAGTATATATGTGTTTGTTGTAGGCACACTTGGCTAGAGAGGTATATCGACCAGTGTATGCCAGAAAGAAGGAGCCGATGGCCTACACACACCACTGGTGGACGACCTAAAGAGAAATAATGAACATGCGCAATGGAGGGGATGCTAAGGGTGTGTGAGGGGGGCGGGCGTGTGCATGCACGATAGAAAGTTAGCGCTAGCTAGCTACAAATAGAAGAGGATCGTGAAGGTGTAAAGGACGAACAAAGATCATAATTCATTATAAAAAAGTGGATATGGATACTTGAAGAAGATATCATAATGTAGAACATTGATTATAATTTGGGCTAATGTGTGGCTTTTGCAACTCAGGTCTAAATACTTGTCATAATGTTGGGGGCGGGGCACTATACTTTGTGTGATAAACACAGTGCACGTATGGAACATGGTTTAGATTATGAATATATAGTTAGTACATCAAATGTACTATTATTTGGAATCAACATCAAGTGTATTCAAAAAATAGAATTTGAGTTCATGTAGTAAACATAGTTCATATCTATCTCTATAGTAATCATGTGGTATGTTATTAAGGTAATACACGAATGATGGTTGAAGTTGGCAACAATCATGATTATAGATTCTTATTGAAATAGAGAAAAGAATTCAAATTTAGTTTGAATTGCAGCGGTAGTATAGACATTTGGAATGCACTAAAATGTTGGTATGAGTAGGTTACATGCATTATACAGCAAGCGAAAAAATTTAATCGGACATAACATGGATTCGTACTCCCTTCTTCCATCTATATAGGGCGTAATGAGATTTTTAAGACCGCCTTTGACTATTGACAAGATTAATAGTACATGACATGCACAATGCGAAAATTATATCATTGAAAGAACCTTTCACAAACGAATTTAACAGTGTGCTTTGTGTAAGTTGCATGTCATATATCATTGCTCTAATATTTGGTCAAAGTTAGCATCGAAAAATGCAATAGGCCCTATATATATGGAAGGAGGGAGTAACTTTGAATAGCATTTGCATAGTAAAATGGGGCAAGACTCTCTCTTTGTGTGGTGTGAATAGTTTTATTTTTTTTGTTTTCTTTTTGGTTGAGGGAAGTGCGAATTGATTTGGTACGTACAAGTACAATATTACTACATGTTAGGCTTGTCCCTAAAATTCAACCCGCGTCTTGTTATATCCCGAAAATTCAGATATCCTGCTCTCAAAACTGGCGCCTTCACAAACCGCGCCTTGCTATCCCGAAATTACAACGCGTGCGAAAACTCCCTCCAGCTGCCAAATCCCGACAAGCGAAATCCCCCTTCTAACCCTGAGCCGAAAGGGCCACTAGTTCAAATTGGTGGGGGGTTAGTTTTGTAACACACCCTACATTTTCGACAAGCGTGTCCCTAATTCATGCTTCACCCCCTCCCATCGCCCCCTTTTCGCCATTCGAAATCCCAGGCCGCCATAACCTCTCCGCTCCAGCCTCGAAACCCCACCCTTCTTGGTCCGCCACGTCACTGCTGCCCAGCCAGAGCCTCTTCCCTGATGATGTCGTCCACCGCAACAGCTCGACGTCCCTCATCCACTTCCCCAGATGAGGATCCGTTATCCATCTCGCTGTCCCGCCGGTTCAGCCGCCCCATCCTCCACCTCCAAGGAGCTGCTCTGACGATCACCTCGTCTATCGCGGCTGCTCCATCCCCACAGCGCCGCATTAACCTGCTCCACCGGAACCGCATCATCCTAACCGACTCCTCGGACGAAGGCGAGGCCTACTCGGCGCCACCAACGAGGTTGTACACTCATCGCATATCACCTTCTCCTTAACTCGACCTCCCGGCGCCGACCGTGCTCCATCCCGCACCCCCATGGAGCGGCTACCTTGAAGCCGGCGCCGCGGGCGACATCTCCACGGTGGCTCTCCCCCAGTGTGAGGCCCCTTCGGCGGCAGCGGCCATACTAGCCGGATCTGCTGCTGCTGCTCCGGCTCTCGCTCGCTCGCTCGCGCTGCTGCTACTGCTACTCCGGCTCTCGCTCGATCGCTCGCTCGCCCAGCTGCTGCTGCTGCTCTCCCCCTCGCTCGTGCTACTGCTCTGCTCCGATTAAGCCACACTTTAGTCGACTGAATCGACTTTTGGGTCAGTCGATTTTCAGGGGTTGGGGGGGGCTCGCCGGAGTTAGGGAAGAACCACCCGCAGCGGGGACGGGGGCTCGCTGGAGAGGTACCCCACTATCTATCTTAGGGTTCAGGTTGGGCGGGTGGGGGGCCTAGAGGGCTGGCTGGGGCGGCGGTGGCGAGTTGTTCTGAGGCGGCGAGGCGGCGCTGGGGTCGGCGGTTCGGCCGGTGGTGGCTGGCAGCTCAGGGGGGTGCAGGTTGAAGATGAACTGCAGGCCCTCCCTAAACTACATGTCAAGTGCCTCTCTGTTACCATTGCATTCAGTTTCAACAGTAGTATTCAGATTCCATAGTAAATTTCAGTTTCGACAGTTAAGTTCAGAGTCAACAGTTTTTACCTCATCTGTTGTAGTCAGGTGGTTTTTGGTGATGTTAATTTTACATCCATTTTACATCATCTATTGGAGATGCTATTAGAATCCCACTTGAGATTGACGATGTCTGTCTTGTGCTGCTTCAGCCTTGACGTCTTACGGCTCACCGGAGCTGCTCCAATGACAGAACGATCCATCACAACAGAGCAGTGCACTGGACACCGTCTATAGATTCCTCAGATCTTCCTCCACACCTCCGACAGCCACCTCTGCCTCAACTGCTTCAGCGACCAACCCAATGATGTTGAGGTCGACACGGCCACGGCAAAGAGGTTGTACACTTGTTGCATCACTTATTACTATACATTCACGTCGATCCATTAGGGTTATTTTGGTTCAACGGAAAAACATAGCAATAGAGAATTTTCCAATGGCACTCTACTATTCAATAATTCATGCATTTTTTGAAAGGAATGAAGCAAAACATCCACCTGGACCTACTTTTCAAAATCCTATGCATGAAAACAAGACCAAGTGCATTAGTGCCAGAATAACATTCTAACTGTACACGCTTTCATATGGTTTCACTTTATTTTGGCCATGTTTCTTTGCATTCCTCTGCTCTTCCAATTCCTGTAAACCAAACACCCAAGTTTACAGAAATCCTGTGTTTACAAATGCCCTGTTTACCATGTGCATTTTCCTATTCTATTCCTGTGTTTTTCCTATCCCCGCGTTTTAAGAATCATGCAAGCCAAATGAGCCCTTACAGAATTACTTCAGTTACAGGTACGTGTCAAAGGGAACTTTGTGTGGTTTGTCCTGCTCCTGTCGCGATGTCGTCCAGCTCACCTGAGCTGCTCCATCGACAGAAGCATCCACCAAACCAGACATCATGACTCCTAACCGTCTTTCGCCGCCTCAGATCTCCTTCCCTGCCGCCGGCACCCACAGCAACAGCATCACCATCATCGACTCAGCAGATGAACCTGAGGAGTACACGGGTCCACAAGAGAGGTCACACTCTTTTGTTTCTTCTTATGTTATGCATTGCTTAAACTTACCTGCTACTTTATCATCCTGTTCAGCTCTTGGACTCCCAAGTCAGGTCCAAATTAATGTTCAAACTTGAGTTCTATATTAGTTGTGGGGCACATATAGAGGTAGCAATGAATAGTATGTATGTCTAATATCTGGTTCACTTAGGGTATGCCTATGTTGTTCATGTTGGGTGGGAAACAAATAGTAAAGCAATCATCATCTGCATTTTTATTAATTTAAAGCAATCATCAGCCTGCTATCATTATTTTTGGATCCATCCACTGGTTGTTACCATCACTCTAAATTTCTGCATGCTCTCCTTACATAATCTCACCATATTTTTTTCGTATGCATGTCAGATATTGTACATAGTCATGTTGAACATGTAGAGAAAAAGAGAAGAGTTTTCTGCGGCAATACAATGTCATGCAGACATCACTCCATGGTGGGTTCAATGGCAAACCCTCCCCACCCCTCTCGAGATTGTAATCCAGAGGAAGATGTCTGTTCTGAGGCGGATTCAGACGCCGCTGACCACTCCTATTTACCCCCAAGGTGTTTGCTCTACCTTGGCATGATGATGTTAGTCATATCATGCATATGTTGCCTTGTAGTGCCTACTTTTGACATCATATACGTCATCTGCTTAGTTTAGACATGTTCTGTAATGCCACCTGTTTAGTTTCTATATCATATATGGGGATTATGCAGTGTCATGTCTTTTAGCCAGCCATAATATATGTGAAATGTGCAATGCCATCCTGTTTAACCAGGCATCATATATTTGAATGATATCTTGCCCATCCTTTTCTTCATTACATTTCCATTTGTCGACAATGTCTGTACATTAAACTACTCTTCCTGTGAATCAGCCATTTGGGTGGGAGATGGAAAAATCTGGAGTGAAAACAAGGCCTTCAGAGCAGACAGTGCTACCTATCGAAGCAGATCTCCTGTTGGGTCCCGATAGCTCCTCGGAGATGGATTCAGAGACAGATGACCAGTCCTATTCCCCCACTGAGGTGTATGCTCTAACTTGGCACGGTTATACTGCTCATATCATGCATACGATGTCTTGCATTGCATAGTTTAGACATCATATACACAATATTCAACACCATGTTCTTAGTTCAAGCATCATATCGAATGCCCTCTGTTTAGCATATAAATCACATATGTGAATTAAATGATGTGATCCTGATTACTTAGATAACATGTAGGTGAATTATGTCATGCGATCATGTTTAGTTATTCATCATATCTTTGAATTATGTTATGCTATGCTATCCAGTTTAGATAGACATCATATATGTGAAATTATGTCATGCTATCCGTTTTAGTTAAACAATATAGATGTCAACTATTTCATGCCCTCTTTTTTCCACACTATCTATTGCATTTGTCTCTCATACAATGTATGTACATTCAACTATGTTTCCTGTTTATCAGCCATTTGAATTGGAGCGGGTGATGCCAGTATCTAGCAGACTAAAAACACGGTCTTCAAATAAAACAGTGCTACCTCTTGGTGGAGATAACACCCTGGTTGTACATGCACAAGAACCAGCCCTACCACACATAACCCAAACTCTCGCAAATTGTACCCCTACTGCGATGGACAGAGAACCAGCTTCACCCAATCTAACCCCAACCCCAGCCGATAGTAACCCAGTTCCTGTTGACACAACACCATCTCCACCACAGAGCTCCCAAACAAGACCAGTTAGTAAGGCAGCTCCAGTGCCCAAAGGGCCAGTACTATCACGGCGAACCCCAACTCCACCAGTTAGTACGCCTATTCCTGTGGAGGAAGCACAACCAGCTAGTCGTAGTTTAGCATCTATCGCATTTGATGTTGTTAAATCGTATGTGTGTATCTTCCCATCTTGGAAATATTATACTGAAGATGAAGGAAAATGCCAGTTGCAGGTGTTTGTCCAGGAGTTATGTGTAAGTAATGTTATTCATGGCAATTACTTTGCTTCGTCCCATACATCCTACCTCCATGATGGTTATAATACAGCAAATTTTCCCATTTTTCTCTATAGAGAAGGACCGATTTGGAAACTCAGGATGAGGTAACCTGTGTTAATACCTCTGCTATCTTCAAGAATGCTTGGTGGCATTATCGGAATTACCTGAAGAAAACGTACTTCACCGGCAAAGAAACTCATCAAATTCCCTTACGTTCTCCTGAGACACATTTACTGGACGATGACTAGGAATGCCTTGTTCTGTACTGGTCCCGAACCAAGAATGTGGTAAGGTCTATGAGCTCATTTTCTATTTTTAAGTATTATATTCTTGCGTCTTACTGTACTCTGTTCATGTAGAACAAGTGCCTAAATCTGAAGAACAACTGTTCTAATTTAAGATTCCATTGCTATCATAGTTCAAAAAAACGCTAGGCGCTAATTGTGCATTTTGCCACCGCCTTGTGCTTTACTGACCAAAGTGCATGCTTATGCGCAGTTATGCATAGATTGAGCGTAGTTATGCACAATGTGTTTTGCAACGCCTAGAGCCTAGGCGCGCCTTTTTTAACTATGATTGCTTTGCTCTTGTATCACTGTATTTACTCATACAAACTTATTTTTAAATTCAAGGATCCGATCGAAACTCCAATGGCACAGCAGGTATGTTCACGCATGTTTCTTTAACAGGTTTGCTGTTATCAATAGCTCTGTTGATTTCAATTTCAATTGTGTATATAGTTGACTTTCATATCATGCACATTACTAGCATCACAACAAAGCCAATAGTGTTGTTGTACATGTAGACCCGTGATACCCATCTGAAATCTTGTTGTGTCATGTAGTTTCCCACGCTTTGTACTCTTTCACTGCTGCTTTGTCTTGAACTGGTATGATTTGAACCGTGTCTCTATTTTGATTTGGCAAGACAATGCAGTGACCATAGGACATAGATATATGTTTGTTTGATGCTTTTATTATGTACTAGTACTTGGCAATAGAAGACTTGGTAGTTTAATCCTGTCCACCTTACTAATGAACTGGTTCACCGGAATGAGTTTCATATACTAGTACATGCTAAACTTGTTATGTGTCTGCTTGTTTCTTCTTTTAGAATGCTGACAGAATATTGGGGAAGAGTGCCTTATTAAGCAATGGTAAAGGAAGTAATGCAAATAAGGTTCAGGATAGTGACACATCCTTGTTGGTCTCCAACAAAGCTGATAAAACAGCTAAGGAAGACTATCTTGAAGACAACAAGACAACCCCAAAGTCCTGTCTTGGTTTAGTGTTCGAGTTACTGGCCACTACTGCTTGCACAAGCTATTCAAAGTCACTGTCTGAATCAGTTCGGTTTCTTGAGTTTCAACTACAAGCTGAAAGACATCGGTCAGCTGTGCTGTGACAAGAAGCGGAAGGACTGTGGAAGTCCCTGGAGCATTCAAAACTTTCTGGTGCAACAACAAGCGTTGGAGGATTTTAGCGCCAAACAGGACAAAGCTAATCAGCTTCCTAAGCTTATTGCCAGCATGGTGGATACCCAGGATAACGTTTCTTGAGCTCTTCTGAAGTTGTTTTAGTTATGCTCTTGTTTTGCTGCCGCGTTTATTTGCACTGGGGCCAATTTTGACGGCCAGTGTATGTAATGTGCTTCTTTGTTCCCTATATCTGCACTGGTGGCGAACTTTGATGCCCAGTGGATGTAATATGTGTAATAGCGGTAATAGGCTAGCGTTAATTGCTTGCTTATTCATTTCCTTATTGTCTTGTTTAGTTGTTTGCTTGTAGTCACTGCAGTTCTTTTTCTGTGTTTTTCTAGTGGCCACAATAGCCTATTTTTGGTAACTAGGCCAAAATAATCTTGGCAAAACATGGACTGTTGTAACCATGGGCCTCCTGCGGGCCGTATGATCCATGGGCCTTCTTCCGGCCGTAGGATCCATTGGCCTTCTATACGGGCCATAGGATCCATCGGCCTTCTATACAGGCCTTAGGGTCCATCGGCCTTCTACGGGCCGTAGGGTCCATGGGCCTTCTACAGGCCGTACGATCAATGGGCCTTCTACGGGCTGTACTATCCATGGGCCTCATACGGGCCGTAGGATCCATGGGCCTTCTACGGGGCGTATCATCATTTCGCCAATCATGGGCCGTACTATTTGTGGACCATAACGGGACGTTAATAGGCCGTATTTGATAACCCTATGAAAACAACCCAACGGGTTTTCTTGACATGAAAACGGCCCAACGTATTAACGGTCCGCAAACGGGCCGACTGTAACGACGGGCTGAATTATGCCCACAAGCAGAAAATGACAGTAACGGGCCGTATGTAACCGAATGCTGCAAATGAGCCCAAGAATCAATGGGCCCTAAGAAGGCTGAAAGATAACTTGGTTGGGAATGGCCCAATGGAATAATGGGCCATTAATGGGTATAAAGTGATACACTGTTCATTACGGTCCAGTTTCACCTCGGGCCGTTAATGGGCCAAGAGTTACAAAGGGCCTCATATGGGCCGAAAGAAGTCATGCCACACATGGGACGGAAGTTAAAACGGGCTGGAATCATATTGGACGGCCCAGATGACGCTACTGGGCCTAATTTGGATAGGGCGTAACGTGCCCTAGGTTAGCGGGCTGTAAATGGGCTATATGCGAATAGGCCATTAACAGGCTTTCCGTGGGCCGGCCCACCAACTTTTGACCAAGTCAAACTGGCCGGCCTTTTCACAGGAATGGGCCTCTGTTGGGCCGTGCCACGTGTCGCCGTATCATAGGCACCTTCGGTCCAATGAGCAGATGCATCTGTCCCAATGGTGAGCCGACACGTGTTTCCTCCAGCCAATGATGATTTTACACGTGGAAAATCCCCATTAGTTGGGGCTGTTAACGGGTTATCGGATCCAAAACCCGACCCGATAGCTTAACGGCGTTCTGTTATAGTGGATGCCATGTGTCGGTCATCCTTGACGAAAGCACTTCTGTGACGCGCGATTTATCGTCATGGAAGTGGACACTTTCGTGATGATAATTTTGGTAATGTCATGGAACACTTCTACGACAACACATGTATGACTATCTTCATTCTGTCATAAAATCGTCATGGATGTACATGCATGACAAAAAATGCGACCTACTGTGACAAACACGTATCATCACGGAAGAGTATTGTTTTTGTAGTGAACGGCGACTGCGACTTCAGGGCACTGGTCCTTATGGGCACGTGCATATGCATGAAGACATCCCGGCTATCATCGACCAGGTCAAGCCGGCTCCGCTAGGGGAGCGGCAACATCGGCGCATCAGCGACAACAATGGTTATGTGATGGTCTTGGAATCTCAATGTAATTTTTGTTATGTTTGATATGCTTTGTATTTCCAGTGAACATTGATAATGGATGTAAATCATTTTCGAAAAAAACAATCGAGGGGTAAAATTTTGACAGGTCGTCACACTTGTTTCTGAGAATAAAACCTTCCCGAGAATATAGACCCTCGCCTAAAAAAGAAAAGAGAATATAGACCCTTAAAAAAGAAAAGTAAAAGTCCGTGGGAAAAGAGGGCTGGGACCCGTGAGCGCTCAGACATGCTTTTTTCCTGGTGGGCCACAACGTTCACAGGTGGAACGGGTGGACGCGTTGTGGGCAACAATGTTCAGGGAGAGCATGTGCCAGTCTCCCAGTGGTCCAAGTCACGCGTGTCTGGTTTGTGTGGGTTTGCCTGTGCGTGTGTCCTCTCACCGGGTCAGCGACTCAATGGCCCTGTTTGGATACTCTAACTCGGTTAGAGGTTAGAGTTAGATTCTAACCCTGAACTAATCCTGAACTAACTCTAACCAAAGTGGTGTTTGGATGACAGGGTTAGTTGACAATAAATGCTTTTTCTCAATCATTTGACTACTTTGGGCAAGCCATGGCCAAGAGCTGCGCTAAGTGCAGACAGGGACGTGCCCGGCAAGGATCGGGGACGGGCTGACGGGGACGGGCCGTGCAAGGAGCTGCGATTGCTTACCAGCGGGTGGACAAGCTGCGGGGAGATGAGGGGGTTGGAACGGGAGGATAGGGCGGGGCTACTTACCGGCGGTGGACGGGAGCGTGGATACAGCGAGGCGTAGGACGAGAAGTTTCAAGAAAGTGAGGAGGGATCTACTGCAGGGAGAGCGGGAGAAAAAAATGTTTTTAGTGGTCCCAAGAAGAATTAACCCAAATAAGCACCTCTTGGGTGGGTTAGTTTTTTTGGATGGGTTAGATGCATCTAACCCAAACTAACCTTTCTGTTTGGATATTTTTGGGTTAGTTGAGTCCAAACTAACCCAAACTAACTCTAATTTAGGGATCCAAACAGGGTCAATGCAGCTCTGGATAGAGGAGATTGGCGATTTGGGTGGTGCTGGGTACGCCTCTGCTCCTTGCTATGCTTGTAGGATCTCGGCCATCGTGATGTCCCGGCTGCCGGCGCTGCTTCCACGGCTATTCGGATTGGCGATTTGGCCGTTCGCTGTTTATACAAAACTTCCTCCCTCGCATATATCTCTCTGAGTTTCTCCTCGATGTCCCGGACCTCTAGTGAGGACCCGGAAGCATCCGCTCTGCTCCGTGCATCCGCAAGCTGTGTTTTGAGTTTTGCTATTTGCCTCCGGATGGACCCGAACACCTCTCTAGCCCACCGCTGCATGCTACCAGTCATCTTACTTAGCTTATCCCAGACCGATGCTACTGATTATTCGTCCATCCCAGCATCTGACCAGGCTTGAGCAATAATAGCATCATACTGTGAGTGCCTGGTCCATGCCTCCTCAAACTGGAAAGGACGTTGACCCCTCTCTTTCTCACATGGAGCTGTCTCCAGTGCTCGAACAAGGATCACTTGACGATCTGATTCCTCCGTCACAGGATGTTCAACATGAATTTCGGGGAAGAGGTTCAGAAAATTATCCGTGCATGCCGCCCTATCAAGTCTAATCTTGATGTTCTCTGCTCCATCCCGCTTATTGTCGCATGTATATAGATACCCCAAGAAGCCCAAGTCCTCAAGCCCGCAGTCGGCTAAGCAATCCGTAAAGTCCTCCATTTGTGCAAATGGTCTCGGGTTACCACCTAGTTGATCAGTTTGGAAGAGAGCCTTGTTGTAGTCTCAACACAAATCCATGGGAGATCATCTTGTGCCCTTAGAAAGCGAATAGCATCCCACGACTTCTTCCTCAAATCCGTCTTGGGCTCCCCATATAAACCAGTGAATCTATAGGTCTTGCCCTCCCACACCATCTCAGTATCAATGAAATATTGGCACCATAGCCTCAACTTCACTAGTACGTTTTCTCTCCACCAAAGTGCAAGTCCACCACTCAAGCCTTGACAATCTACCGCCACACCACTTTTGAAGCCCAAACTCCACTTCAGATTCTCCATTGCTCTCACCTTCTTCTTTGTTTCCAAAAGAAAAACCACCGCTGGGTTGTATGATCGTATCAGGTCCCTTAGTTCGCCGACTGTCGAGTCCAACCCCAATCCTCGACAGTTCCAGGCCAAGAAATTCATGGCGACCGGCGGCCCCCCGCATCAGGGTCCGCCGATGAAACTTTGTTCTCAGAAATGTGATCAAAAATCGTAGATGTCTTCCTCCTTTTGTCTCTCACAAACACTTCATTTGGCATCTGATTATCTGGGTCATTCTTGGCCACCCAGTACTGCCTAGGCCCTCTCTTCCTCCCTTCATTCTCAAGTCTAGGAAAACGATCAGGATGGGAGACCAGTCTGTATGCCTGCCTAGGCATTCTGACAAAATGCCCTCTCTTCCTACCTTCTCTGTCCCCATAACGCTCCCTGCCTGCCTCCGCCTCATATCTTCTCCTATCTCCTCCATTAGAACTCATATTGTAGCCATCCTCCTTGCCTTTCCAGCCCTCCTGTCTAGCACGGGAACCACCAATGAACCGTTGTTGCTGATGTAATTTATGCCTTAGCTCCCACTCCTGTTTCTGCTCTAAATCATGTCGCAGATCATGCTCTTCCGTCCTGCTAGTCCCGCCTGTCTCCTTCAGTGGGCTAGTAACTTCACCTCTTTCCTCCTTTCTAGCACCGCCAGTGTGTGTGCCCTCCGACTTTGCAAAATCATCCTGCAGATTGTGTTTTATAGGATTACCATTATTGCCCATGTTCGTCTGGCGCCTAGGGTCGCTATCGCCCGTATGCATACTTCCCCAGCTGTTACTGCTCCCCACAGGTCTGGTTGAACCTCCTTTGCTCCACTGTGTCTGGTTTGTGTGGGTTTGGCTGTGCATGTGTCCTCTCACCAGGTCAGCGACTCAATGCAGCTCTGGACAGAGGAGATTGCCGATTTGGGTGGTGCTGGGTACGCCTCTGCTCCTTGCTGTCCCGGCTGCCGGCGCTGCTTCCGCGGCTGCTGCTTGGGGCGTTGCTTCGCCATCCATGCGATCTGCACCACTGTTGTTCTGGTCATCCGTCTCGCCCTTTCATTTGCTCGATCTACTGATCTGCGTTGCGTGTGATCTGGTTTGTATTGTTTCCTCTGGTATTGGATTTCTTGTTTGTTGTCTTGGGCTGTGTTCGGTATGATTTTTCTCGAGCAACAATGTCGTTGGTTTAGGCTCTTGTTTTTGTAGAGATGCTGCTTCCGTGCTCCATTTGTTGTGGAGGGCCCCGTGCACTGTGGAGGAGAAGGGCAGATTGTTGTGGTCTGACACTTCCCTTCAAGTTTAACTTACTGCTTCAGTCACCACCTTTGACGGGAGGATATTGGATCTCTGCACCCACCGCATAGAGCTCAAGGAAGTGCATCAATCCAACAATACATGGAGCCGGCAAGCAACCAGCCGGGCAGCCACCATTGTCTTACCTGCTCTAAGCATGCACTCAATTTTGTTTCAGATGGAATGCATTCAGCATACATGGTGGAAGAGAGCTGTCCCCATGTAGGGTAACGCAGCAGAACACAAAAAATTTCTGAACTACGCACCAGCCCAGGACCACTATGGAGACTGCATACATGGTTTGATCTTTTTCGTTACCGACTCGTAGCGCAGCGGGAAGTAGAGTCGATGACAATCGGCGGTGCAGATCCCCGCAGCTAGGATTTACAACCTCCCAACCACGAGGATGTATACCCTCATTGTTGGGGAACGTAGCAGAAATTCAAAATTTTCCTACGTGTCACCAAGATCTATCTATGGAGAAACGAGCAACGAAGGGAAGGAGAGTGCATCTACATACCCTTGTAGATTGCTAAGCGGAAGCGTTAAACAGAACGAGGTTGAAGGAGTCGTACTCGTCGTGATCCAAATCACCGGAGATCCTAGTGCCGAACGGACGGCACCTCCGCGTTCAACACACGTACAGCCCGGTGACGTCTCCCACGCCTTGATCCATCAAGGAGAGAGGGAGAGGTTGAGGAAGACTCCATCCAGCAGTAGCACAACGGCATAGTGCTGATGGAGGAGCGTGGCAATCCTGCAGGGCTTCGCCATGCACCACGGGAGAGGAGGAGTAAGAGAGGTAGGGCTGCGCCAATAGAGGAAGAAACTCATGTGTTGGGAAGCCCCCACAACTCAACTATTTATAGGGGGAGGGGAGGGGGCTGCGCCCCCTCTAGGGTTCCCTCCCCAGGGGTGGTGGCAGCCCCAGATGCCATCTGGGTGGCGGCCATAGGGGGAGAAGGGGGAGGCGCACCCAGGGTGGGCCTTAAGGCCCATCTGCCCTAGGGTTTGCCCCCCTTCCCACTCTTCCTGCGCCTGGGCCCCTTGTGGGGGGCGCACCAGCCCACCTGGGGCTGGTCCCCTCCCACACTTGGCCCATGCAGCCCTCCGGGGTTGGTGGCCCCACTTGGTGGACCCCCGGGACCCTCCCGGTGGTCCCGGTACATTACCGAAAAAACCCGAAACTTTTCCGGTGACCAAAACAGGACTTCCCATATATAAATCTTTACCTCCAGACCATTCTGGAACTCCTCGTGACGTCCGGGATCTCATCCGGACTCCGAACAACATTCGGTAACCACATACAAACTTCCTTTATAACCCTAGCATCATCGAACCTTAAGTGTGTAGACCCTACGGGTTTGGGAACCATGCAGACATGACCTAGACGTTCTTCGGCCAATAACCAACAGCGGGATCTGGATACCCATGTTGGCTCCCACATGTTCCACGATGATCTCATCGGATGAACCACGATGTCAAGGACTCAATCAATCCCGTATACAATTCCCTTCGTCTAGCGGTATTTGTACTTGCCCGAGATTCGATCGTCGGTATGCCGATACCTTGTTCAATCTCGTTACCGGCAAGTCTCTTTACTCGTTCCGTAACACATCATCCTGTGATGAACCCCTTGGTCACATTGTGCACATTATGATGATGTCCTACCGAGTGGGCCCAGAGATACCTCTCCGTCACACGGAGTGACAAATCCCAGTCTCGATTCGTGCCAACCCAACAGACACTTTCAGAGATACCTGTAGTGCACCTTTATAGCCACCCAGTTACGTTGTGACGTTTGGTACACCCAAAGCATTCCTACGGTATCCGGGAGTTGCACAATCTCATGGTCTAAGGAAATGATACTTGACATTAGAAAAGCTTTAGCATACGAACTACGATCTTTGTGCTAGGCTTAGGATTGGGTCTTGTCCATCACATCATTCTCCTAATGATGTGATCCCGTTATCAACGACATCCAATGTCCATGGTCAGGAAACCGTAACCATCTATTGATCAACGAGCTAGTCAATTAGAGGCTTACTAGGGACATGGTGTTGTCTATGTATCCACATATGTATCTGAGTTTCCTATCAATACAATTATAGCACGGATAATAAACGATTATCATGAACAAGGAAATATAATAATAACTTATTTATTATTGCCTCTAGGGCATATTTCCAACACTCATCTGCTCCTCAGACAGCCCTCCGGGAGGCGGTCGAACAACCCCCTGGACGGTGTCACGGACAGCCCTTTGGGAGGACCTTCGAAACTTGAACTGTCACTCGGACAGCCCTTCGGGAGGACCTTCAAAACTCGTATGGTCACACGGACAGCGCTTCGGGAGGCACTCACTAACTAAGACCGAAACTATGATCTCTCTACAGAGTTGCACACATACGGTGTCATCTATCCAGCTGGGCTTCACCGTCCAGAACTAGTTCCTGCCGGAACCCAGACACCCTTACGGCTCTACGAAACTCTTTTCGTGGGAGGGAGAGAAGAAGCCAGATCATTGCATGGCACTTGTATGTGAGAAGGGATGTCTCTTTAGGCAGCCCCCTCCACCCCTATTTATAGGCCAAGCCCAAGGGTGGCTTCTCCAAGAAGCCAAGGGGATAATACCAAAAGGCCCTCAAGGTGGCTTCTCCAAGAAGCCAAGCAAAAAGCACTTTCACTAGAGTCAATAATCTAGTTCACATCGCCATGTGATTAACACTCACAGGTCACATCGCCATGTGACCAACATCCAAAGAGTTTACTAGTGTCACTAAACTAGTTCACATCATCATGTGATTAAGACTCAATGAGTTCTGGGGTTTGATCATGTTTTGCTTGTAAGAGAAGTTTTAGTCAACGGGTCTGCAACATTTAGATCCGTATGTACTTCGCAAATCTCTAGGTCATATTGTAAATGATGCTTCCACGCTCCACTTGGAGCTATTCCAAATGGTTGATCCACTATACGTATCCTGTTTGCTACTCAGAGTCATTCGGATAGGTGTTAAAGCTTGCATCGACGTATCCCTTTACGTCAAACTCTTTATCACCTCCATAATCGAGAAACAAATCCTTATTCCTCTAAGGATAATTTTGACCGCTATTTGGTGATCCACTCCTTGATCACCTTTGTACCCTCTTGCCAGACATGTGGCAAGGCACACATCAGGTGCGGTACTCAGCATAGCATACTTTAGAGCCTACGTCTAAAACATAGGGGACGACCTTCGTCCTTTCTCTCTCTCTCTTCTGCCGTGGTCGAGCTTTAAGTCTTAACTTCATACCTTACATCTCAGGCAAGAACTCCTTCTTTGACTGATCCATCTTGAACACCTTCAAGATCATGTCAAGGTATATGCTCATTTGAAAGTACCATTAAGCGTTTTTGATCTATCCTCATAGATCTTGATGCTCAATGTTCAAGTAGCTTAATCCAGGTATTCACTTGAAAAACATTTTTCAAATAACCCTATATGCTTTACAGAAAATTCTACATCATTTCCGATCATCAATATGTCAACGAAATATACTCATCAGAAATTATATAGTGCTCCCACTCACTTCTATGGAAATACAAGTTTCTCACAAACTTTGTATAAACCCAAAATCTTTGATCATCTCATCAAAGCATACATTCCAACTCCGAGATGCTTGCTCCAGTCCTTAGAAGGATCGCTGGAGCCAGCATACCTTTTAGCATCCTTAGGATCGACAAAAACTTTCTGATTGTATCACATACAACCTTTCCTTACGAAGACTGGTAAGGAAACTTGTTTTGACATCCATCTGCTAGATTTCATCAATGCAGCTAAAGCTAACATGATTCCGACGGACTTAAGCATCGCTACGGATGAGAAAAACTCATCGTAGTCAAGTCCTTGAACTTGTGAAAAACTCTTCGCCACAAGTCGAGCTTCATAGACGGTGACATTACCGTCCACGTCCGTCTTCTTCTTAAAGATCCATTTATCTCAATGACTTGCCGATCTTCGGGCAAGTCCACCAAAGTTTATGCTTTGTTCTGATACATGGATCCTATCTCGGATTACATGGCTTCTAACCATTTGTCAGAATTTGGGCCCACCATTGCTTCTCCATAGCTCGTAGGTTCATTGTTGTCTAGCAACATGACCTTCAAGACAGGATCACCGTACGCGTCCTTGTCGTCCTACGAGGTTCGGTAGTGACTTGATCCGAAGCTTCATGATCACTATCATAAGCTTCCATTTCAATTGATGTAGGTGCCACAAGAACAACTTCTTGTGCCCTGCTACACACTAGTTGAAGTGATGGTTCAATAACCTCATCAAGTCTCCACCATCCTCCCACTCAATTCTTTCGAGAGAAACTTTTCCTCGAGAAAGGACCCATTTCTAGAAACATTCCCTATTGCTTTCGGATCTGAATTAGGAGGTATACCCAATTGTTTTGGGTGTGCTATGAAGATGCATTTATCCGTTTTGGGTTTGAGCTTATCACAATGAAACTTTTTCACATAAGCGTCGCAGCCCCAAACTTTTAAGAAACAACAACTTAGGTTTCTCCAAACCATAGTTCAAACGGTGTCGTCTCAATGGAATTATGTGGTGCCCTATTAAAGTGAGTGTGGTTGTCTCTAATGCCTAACCCATGAACAATAGTGGTAATTCGATAAGAGACATCATGGTATGCACCATATCCAACAGGGCACAACTATGATGTTCGGACACACCATCACACTATGGTGTTCCAGGCGGTATTAATTGTGAAACAATTTCCACAATGTCTTAATTGTGTGCCAAAGCTCGTAACTCAGATACTCATCTTTATGATCATATCATAGAAATTTTATCCTCTTGTCACAATGACCTTCAACTTCACTCTGAAATTACTTGAACCATTCAATAATTCAGACTTGTGTTTCATCAAGTAAATATATAGTATCTACTTAAATCATCTATGAAGTAAAACATAAGGATATTCACTGCATGCCTCAGCACTCATTGGACTGCACACATCAAAGTGTGTTACTTCCAACAAGTTGCTATCTTGTTCCATCTTACTGAAAATGAGGCTTTTCAGTCATCTTGCCTATGTGGTATGATTTGCATATCTCAAGTGATTCAAAATCAAGTGAGTCCAAACGATCCATCTGCATGGAGTTTCTTCATGCGTATACACCAATAGACATGGCTTGCATGTCTCAAACTTTTCAAAAACCGAGTGAGTCCAAAGATCCATCAACATGGAGCTTCTTCATGCGTTTTATACCAATATGACTTACATGGCAGTGCCACAAGTAAGTGGTACTATCATTACTATCTTATATCTTTTGGCATGAAAATGTGTATCACTATGATCGAGATTCAATAAACCATTCCTTTATGTGCACGACCATTGAAGGTATTATTCAAATAAATAGAGTAATCATTATTCTCCTTAAATGAATAATCGTATTGCGATAGACATAATCCAATCATGTCTATGCTCAACGCAAACACCAAAAGACAATTATTCAGGTTTAATACTAATCTTGATGGTAGAGGGAGCGTGCGATGTTTGATCACATCAAACTTGGAAACACTTCCAACACATATCGTCAGCTCACCTTTAGCTAGTCTCCGTTTATTCCGTAGCCTTTTATTTCGAGTTACTAACACTTAGCAACCGAACCGGTATCTTAATACCCTGGTGCTACTAGGAGTACTAGTAAAGTACACATTAACATAATGTATATCCAATATACTTCTATCGACCTTGCCAGCCTTCTCATCTACCAAGTATCTAGGGTAATTCTGCTCCAGTGGTTGTTCCCCTTATTACAGAAGCACTTAGTCTCGGGTTTGGGTTCAACCTTGGGTTTCTTCACTAGAGCAGCAGCTGATTTGTCGTTTCATGAAGTATCCCTTCTTGCCCTTGCCCTTCTTGAAACTAGTGGTTTCACTAACCATCAACAATTGATGCTCCTTCTTGATTTCTACTTTCGCGGTGTCAAACATTGCGAATACCTCAAGGATCATCATCTCTATCCCTGATATGTTATAGTTCATCACGAAGCTCTAGCAGCTTGGTGGCAATGACTTTGGAGAAACATCACTATCTCACCTGGAAGATCAACTCCCACTCGATTCAAGTGATTGTTGCACTCAGACAATCTGAGCACAAGCTCAACGATTGAGATTTTCTCCCTTAGTTTGTAGGCTAAGAAAATCGTCGGAGGTCTTATACCTCTTGACAAGGCACGAGCCTGAAATCCCAATTTCAGCCCTATAAACATCTCATATGTTCCGCGACGTTTCGAAAACGTCTTCGGTGCCTCAACTCTAAACCGTTTAACTGAACTATCACGTAGTTATCAAAACATGTATGTCCGATGTTCGCAACATCCACAAACAACGTTTGGGGTTCAGCACACTGAGCGGTGCATTAAGGATATAAGCTTTCTACTGTCCGCATAATCGCTACTGTCAACTTTCAACTATATTTTCTCTAGGAACATATCTAAAATAGTAGAACTAAAGCGCGAGCTATGACATAATTTGCAAAGGGTCTTTGACTATGTTCAGGATAATTAAGTTCATCTTATGAACTCCCACTCAGATAGACATCCCTCTAGTCATCTAAGTGATTACATGATCCGATTCAACTAGGCCGTGTCCGATCATCACGTGAGACGGACTAGTCATCATCGGTGAACATCTTCATGTTGATTGTATCTACTATATGACTCATGCTCGACCTTTCGGTCTCTTGTGTTCCGAGGCCATGTCTGTACATGCTAGGCTCGTCAAGTCAACGTAAGTGTTTCGCGTGTGTAAATCTGGCTTACACCCGTTGTATGTGAACGTAAGAATCTATCACACCCGATCATCACGTGGTGCTTCGAAACGACGAACTTTCACAACGGTGCACAGTTAGGGGGGACACTTTCTTGAAATTTTAATGAGGGATCATCTTATTTACTACCGTCATTCTAAGCAAATAAGATGCATAAACATGATAAACATCACATGCAATCAAATAGTGACATGATATGGCCAATATCATTTTGCCCCTTTTGAACTCCATCTTCGGGGCTCCATGATCATCATCGTCACCGGCATGACACCATGATCTCCATCATCATGATCTCCATCATCGTGTCTTCATGAAGTTGTCTCGCCAACTATTACTTCTACTACTATGGCTACCGGTTAGCAATAAAGTAAAGTAATTACATGGCGTTGTTTAATGACACGCAGGTCATACAATAAATAAAGACAACTCCTATGGCTCCTGCCGGTTGTCATACTCATCGACATGCAAGTCGTGATTCCTATTACAAGAACATGATCAATCTCATACATCACATATCATTCATCACATTCTTCTTGGCCATATCACATCACATAGCATACCCTGCAAAAACAAGTTAGACGTCCTCTAATTGTTGTTTGCATGTTTTACGTGGCTGCTATGGGTTTCTAGCAAGAACGTTTCTTACCTACGCAAAACCACAACGTGATATGCCAATTGCTATTTACCCTTCATAAGGACCCTTTTCATCGAATCCGTTCCGACTAAAGTGGGAGAGACTGGCACCCGCTAGCCACCTTATGCACCAAGTGCATGTCAGTCGGTGGAACCTGTCTCACGTAAGAGTACGTGTAAGGTCGGTCCGGGCCACTTCATCCCACAATACCGTCGAAACAAGATTGGACTAGTAACAGTAAGCATATTGAACAAAATCAACGCCCACAACTACTTTGTGTTCTACTCGTGCAAAGAATCTACGCAATAGACCTAGCTCTGATACCACTGTTGGGGAACGTAGCAGAAATTCAAAATTTTCCTACGTGTCACCAAGATCTATCTATGGAGAAACAAGCAACGAAGGGAAGGAGAGTGCATCTACATACCCTTTTAGATCGCTAAGCGGAAGCGTTCAAGAGAACGAGGTTGAAGGAGTCGTACTCGTCGTGATCCAAATCACCGGAGATCCTAGTGCCGAACGGACGGCACCTCCGCGTTCAACACACGTACAACCCGGTGACGTCTCCCACGCCTTGATCCAGCAAGGAGAGAGGGAGAGGTTGAGGAAGACTCCATCCAGCAGCAGCACAACGGCATGGTGGTGATGGAGGAGCGTGGCAATCCTGCAGGGCTTCGCCAAGCACCGCGGGAGAGGAGGAGTAAGAGAGGTAGGGCTGCGCCAATAGAGGAAGAAACTCATGTGTTGGGCAGCCCCCACAACTCAACTATTTATAGGGGGAGGGGAGGGGGCTGCTCCCCCTCTAGGGTTCCCTCCCCAGGGGTGGCGGCAGCCCCAGATGCCATCTGGGTGGCGGCCAGAGGGGGAGAAGGGGGAGGCGCACCCAGGGTGGGCCTTAAGGCCCATCTGCCCTAGGGTTTGCCCCCCTTCCCACTCTTCCTGCGCCTTGGGCCCCTTGTGGGGGGCGCACCAGCCCACCTGGGGCTGGTCCCCTCCCACACTTGGCCCATGCAGCCCTCCGGGGTTGGTGGCCCCACTTGGTGGACCCCCGGGACCCTTCCGGTGGTCCCGGTACGTTACCGAAAAAACCCGAAACTTTTCCGGTGACCAAATCAGGACTTCCCATATATAAATCTTTACCTCCGGACCATTTCGGAACTCCTCGTGACGTCCGGGATCTCATCCGGGACTCCAAACAACATTCGGTAACCACATACAAACTTCCTTTATAACCCTAGCATCATCGAACCTTAAGTGTGTAGACCCTACGGGTTCGGGAACCATGCAGACATGACCTAGACGTTCTCCGGCCAATAACCAACAGCGGGATCTGGATACCCATGTTGGCTCCCACATGTTCCACGATGATCTCATCGGATGAACCACGATGTCAAGGACTCAATCAATCCCGTATACAATTCCCTTTGTCTAGCGGTATTGTACTTGCCCGAGATTCGATCGTCGGTATGCTGATACCTTGTTCAATCTCGTTACCGGCAAGTCTCTTTACTCGTTCCGTAACACATCATCCCGTGATCAACCCCTTGGTCACATTGCGCACATTATGATGATGTCCTACCGAGTGGGCCCAGAGATACCTCTCCGTTCACACGGAGTGACAAATCCCAGTCTCGATTCGTGCCAACCCAACAGACACTTTCGGAGATACCTGTAGTGCACCTTTATAGCCACCCAGTTACGTTGTGACGTTTGGTACACCCAAAGCATTCCTATGGTATCCGGGAGTTGCACAATCTCATGGTCTAAGGAAATGATACTTGACATTAGAAAAGCTTTAGCATACGAACTACGATCTTTGTGCTAGGCTTAGGATTGGGTCTTGTCCATCACATCATTCTCCTAATGATGTGATCCCGTTATCAACGACATCCAATGTCCATGGTCAGGAAACCGTAACCATCTATTGATCAACGAGCTAGTCAATTAGAGGCTTACTAGGGACATGGTGTTGTCTATGTATCCACACATGTATCTGAGTTTCCTATCAATACAATTATAGCATGGATAATAAACGATTATCATGAACAAGGAAATATAATAATAACTTATTTATTATTGCCTCTAGGGCATATTTCCAACACTCATCTGCTCCTCAGACAGCCCTCCGGGAGGCGGTCGAACAGCCCCCCGGACGGTGTCACGGACAGCCCTTCGGGAGGACCTTCGAGACTTGAACGGTCACTCGGACAGCCCTTCGGGAGGACCTTCAAAACTCGTACGGTCACACGGACAGCGCTTCGGGAGGCACTCACTAACTAAGACCAAAACTACGATCTCTCTACAGAGTTGCACACATACGGTGTCATCTACCCAGCAGGGCTTCACCGTCCAGAACTAGTTCCTTCCAGAACCCAGACAGCCTTACGGCTCTACGAAACTCTTAGAAGCCAGATCATTGCATGGCACTTGTATGTGAGAAGGGATGTCTCTTTAGGCAGCCCCCTCCACCCCTATTTATAGGCCAAGCCCAAGCGTGGCTTCTCGAAGAAGCCAAGGGGATAATACCAAAAGGCCCTCAAGGTGGCTTCTCCAAGAAGCCAAGCAAAAAGCACTTTCACTATTCATGATGGCATTTTTCAGCGTCCGTTCGAACTGAAAATATTTATGTGGGCTCAGAACATTTCCATTACCCACTAAAAATAATTTTCAACACGTTGCGAAACAATTTTCGTTTTGTGATTTTCATCTGCGCAAAGCAAACAAGAATGCATTTTTACTATTCATGAAGACAGTTTTTCGCGTCCATTAAATCCGAAAATATTTCTGTGGGTCTTAGAATAATTCCAGTACCCACTAAAATGATTTTGGATTTGTTCTGAAACAATTTCAGATTAGTGAATTTCATCTGCGAAAAACATCTGAAGTGGTTCCGGCAGCCCCGGAGCATATCCGGTTATTATCCTGGAAAATTCCAGAAAGCTTCCAAAATGATTCTGGCACCCTCCAAGAATTATCAGGCATCTGGCAAAACCAATTTGACTTAACGGTATCCCCTGAAACAACTTTTCAGTTTCACTGAAACTCATCCGATGACCTCTCTATGCGGAACCTTTTCCGCTGCCCGAAACTTTTCCGGTGTCCGAAACTTTTTCGATGATTTTCTCTCAGACTCTCTGCCTAGTATTCAACAGATAGATGACCCTTAAGCGTGTGACCCTATAGGTTTGGTGAAGTATAGACATGACCCGGAACCCCTTCCGATCAATGATCAACATCGGAGCCGTGGACACCCATATTGACCCCTATACCCACACGAATGAATATTCCAGTGAACCTCCAGTTGCCGTGTGCTATTCCTGTTGGTTCGCGATATGTTACAAAGACCCGAGGTGAGATTTACTTGCATCCCCGTGGATCAACAACTTGTCCACTATGCTAGTTACCTCGTTACTGGTTTTGTTCTCTTTTCTCATTTCCGTGTTCCGGCATCCTTGTGATCAAATCACACTATGTCTGGCCAGACGATGATGGATACCATAACACTGAGAGGGCCCGAGAATATCTCTCCATCGTCGGAGGAGCAAATCCAATCTTGAGCTATCAAGTTACTTGACATACTTTTCCATGAACCCGTAAGCCGCCGTAATAGCCACCCATTACGGATGACGTTTAACAAACCCCAAAGTTCATGAAGCAAGCATGAAGAAACTCGATACTCTCATGGTCTAAGGAATCATGCAACCGTTAACCATCTCTGTGTTATTTACCATTAACTTGTGACGAATGAATCTCATAGCATAACATCAAACCGGGTCGATTCAACACAAATGTTCTCTTAACATTGTGCCCTCAAAGTTGCTGGCATAGACATGCCCATGATCAGGAAAACATGAACCATCATGCAACACTTGAGCTAGTCTTAGAGGCCAAACTAGGAATACTTATTACCGTTTATTATTCCACACGTGCACATGAGTCTTCCTCCGAGCCTCGTGGATATTGCAGACTCGAGAATCATTGCAGTTATAGCATGGAACATAAACATAATTATGAACTTGAAGATAAATAATATCATTTATTATTGCCTCTAGGGCATATCTCCTACAGATTCCCACTTGCACTAGAGTCAATAATCTAGTTAATGCTAATGCACTTTACACCTATGGCATGCCGGTGTAAAAAAAACTTCGCATGTGGTATAGCCTAATGTCCAACAGATCTGACAACTTCAGCTCCGTGTCTATCTCTGCATATCCTCGCGTTTTCACGCTTTCACAAAATTCATATTTTGTGTGGAATTGTCTTTGTATAAATGTGAATCACAGGTTGAACCTGGATTCCTCAGACTGAGTTATGGAGAAACTACCTGCAGTAGTGTCCCATTGACAAAAGCCATCTTGGAACCATACTAAGTTCATGAATGAACTATATGATTCAACATCTTGTTTGTTGCTTCTAAAGTGCCAACATACTTAGTCATTTGTTATAGAATTCGCCACAGTATCCCGTTGGGAACAATTTCCAACTACCGTGCCACCTTATTGTGTATTACACAAAACCCTTAGCTTAAATTGAAAATCGCATGGAGAAAAGATGAAGACCGTATCAATGTAACATTTTACAACAAACTCTTCATGATCTCCGCTTGCGAGAAAACATATCATCAGTACTTACTCTAGTACTCAATGACATCTTTCACTGTTGTCCCATGATCAGTACTTTGATCACTTTAGTATCCATACTCGCAACACCTTGGGAGTATCGGGCATATCTAGTTGTTTTACATACCATGGAATACATGATTAATCCAAACACAAAAGTGTGTGGAATCTGCATCATGTATTTTGCTCATCAGTGTTTTGGGACACCGATTCTTGCAAAAAACTCTTCCATGTGACTCCGGCAAGAATCACTCCTTGGTGGTTTTAAATGCTAAAAGGTTTTAGCACCTTGTCAATATGTATTCATTGCTTAGCCCTATTAGGTAAATCTATCTCCATAGATCATTATGCCTAATATTGAGTCTATTTAGCCCAAGCACTTCATCAAAAAACTATTTTCAAATGAAGTCCTAATTTGTGTCAAGAAATTTATTTCCAATTAACAATGTGTCAAGCACACAAGGTTTTTAGAAATATTATTACCCTCCCACTTACTTTCTTGAATTACAAGCATCTTCGTTACCCATTGATGAAGTCAAACCCCCTTGACCATTTCATCAAAGCATGAAGATTCCAACTCCATTTTGCTCTCTTCTGTCCATCGCTGGAACTCTGAAGTTTGCACCCTTACTAGCATCCTCTGGATAGACAAAATGCCTTGGACTGTAACACATGCAAGTCCTTGGTTTCATTTCCATCAGATGGAAATCCTATTGTCATCCATGTTTCATATCTCATGATTGAAATATGTATTAATTGCTAGTTCAAACCGAACCAACGTTAAGCATCGCTACGATGAAAACAATCTCATCATAGTCAACTGTCACACCCTAGCTAGTCATGCATTAGAGTGTTGCATCATGTTTACTCTTTCATCAGAAACTTGAAATGGGGATCTGTGAAACCCTCAGAATCATTTTGAAAATGACCCAAATAAAAATTTCTCCAAAAGGATCCAAGAAAATGCTCATGTTGCTCTCTGAAAATATTGGACAGAGATAAAAATCAAACCAATAATTTTAGTGGCTCATGGACATTTATTTTGGGCATTTGGAATTAATGCATAAATATTTGCATTGGAAATATATTAATTATATATATTAATATATGTCCAAATATTATGCCATTTATAAAAGAGCTCTGGATTAATATATATAGCTCCTGCAAAAATTGGCATAAGTTAAATAAATGATTTAATATATTTTTTAAATCAAAACAAATGTCAGAAATTAGAAAACAGAAAAATATATAACAGGAGAAACTTACCTGGGCTCCTCCACTGTGCGGCCCAGCCAGCTGGCTGGCCCAGCCAGCAACCGGCCCAGCCCACCTCCCTCCTCTGTCGTCTTCGTCCCGACAGAGGGAGGGGAGTGTGGCCGGCGCGCGCGCGCGCCACCGCGCCACGCCACCTCTCTCCCTGCCTGCCTGCCCTCCCTCTCCTCGCCTCGATGCCCTGGACGACGCCACGCCTCTCCCCCTGCTCTCTCTCACTCTCCCCCGGCTCTCCCCTCCTCTCCCTCGCTCTCTCTCTCACACGGCCGAACACCACCGTCGCCGCCGTTCGCCACAGCAGCCGTCTCCGGCCACCCCTCGCTCCCCCGACTAGCTCAGAAGCTCCGCCACGACCCCCTCTTCCTCCCCACCACTCCACAGCTCCCCGGAAGCCCTGCATCGCCGCCACGTCGCCGTTCCCCTCTTCGGGCTCCGACCGTCGTCGCCGTCGAATTCGCCGTCACCAGCGCGTCCCCGAGCCCGCTAACCATCCCTGCAGCTCCGCGGTGAGCCCCCGGATCGTTTCCCCCTTCTCCCCTGGTCTCTTTCGACCTCTAGGCCCTAGCCCCACCTCGGCCGAGAGCTCCACGCCGCCGGCGATGTCGCCGTCGTGGCCACGGTCACCGTAGCACCCAACCGAGCGCACTATCGTGCTCCCCACCTCACCAGGAGCACGCAGCGCGCACTAACGCCTCCCCAAGCCCCCTGCAACGTCGATTCCGACCGCACCCGAACTCCGGCAGCCGCAGCCGAGCTCGCCGCCGTCGACTCCGGCCACCCCAGGGCCAGCCACGGCCACCGTCCGACGCGCCGTCGAGCTAGCTATCCAACGCACCTAGCCGCACGCCGTTTGGAGCACCACAGAGGAAACCCGAGGCCCCTGCACGCCGCGGACCTCGCCGGCGACTAACCGCCGGCGGGTTTGACCTGTCCGACCTGAGGTTTGACCCCCCCAGGGTCACTGACGCGTGGGCCCTGTCGGACAGGTGGTTAGTTAGTCCTAATTACCGTTAGTCAACCCCCCCCCTGACACTGACAGTGGGCCCCAGCGCCACTAATCCCTAATTAGGATTAATTTAAACCTGTTAAACCCCCCCTGTCACTGACGTGTGGCCCCCACACGTCAGGTTTGACTTCAGCCAGCCGCAGTTGACCACTGACGTCATGCTGACGTCATGCTGGCGCAATAATTATAATTTCTGGATTTAATTTAAATCAGGAAATTCCAGAATATTATTTAAACTTCAAAAATTCATAACTTTTATTCTGTAACTCCAAATTGGACAAATTATATATGAAAAATGATCAGAAAAATCCAATCTATCCATCTGTACTATTTTCATGCATGATCAAACAAGTTAAATTGATGTTTCAAGCAGAACAAGGAAAAGCACTTTAAAAGGCCATATTTGAATTTGAAATTTGAATCCTTGATTCAAATTTGCTCAAATCCTTCTGGTTTTAGTTGCATTAGCCCAACACACTCATATTGCCATGTTTCATGCATGCATCATATTGTTGCACATTGTTTGGTGATGTTGTGTACCGATGTCCTTTGCGACAGGTTCTGCCTCCGAGGAGTACCGTGATTACCCTAACGAAGAACCGTATCAGTGCATCGAACCATCAGGCAAGCAACCAACCATTTGATCATATCGATACAATCCCATGTTCTCGCTCCTGCTCTCTTTTACTGCATTAAGACAACGCGATTCAAACTGCTGTGTGCTACGGTAGTTGAACCCATTTCCTCTGCATGACCTGTCATTGCCACAGTAACTAGATGAAACCCACTAGCATGTGTAGGAGTTGATTGAGCCATATGTATGTGTTGTTCCTACCTTGCTATGCCTGCTATGCTTAGAGTCGTGTCAGGTCTGGTCCATCTGGGTGATGGGCTAGAGTGAAATGATTATGTCGGTAATGAGAGTGGTGTGGTGAACACGATTTGGTAAAGGTATCGATGAGAGGCCATGTAGGAGTACATGGTGGGTTGTTTCATTGAAGCCGACCTTAAGCACTGAGATCTGTATGTGTGATTTAAGAATCAGCTACTACCATGCATTGGGCCCGAAACCAATGGACCCTCTCGGCTTCTTATTCACCCTAGTTCTCCGTCCAGGAGTTGCAAGTAGTTTCTGGTGTTTGTAGCCTACTGGAGGCCGTGGACAGCGCTGACCGTAGGGGTGGGCTGTGATGCGGTAGGTACGTGGCACGGTGTACCGAGTACCCGTTAGGTATCTCGGGAACCCTGTTCACATCGTTCGGGGCCGTATGGGAAACTTCGGCCGGACTCCCTGCGGATGGAACCTGAATAGGCGATAAACCTGGACTGGAGGCTTAGGTGATTAGGTAGGTCGTGGCCGACACCCACGTTGGGCTTCCGCTTGAAGGTTGCCGAGTACATGTCGTGTAAGCGACGGTAAGTGGTGAGAGCGTGTATGAAGAAGTACACCCCTGCAGGGTTAACATGATCTATTCGAATAGCCGCGTCCGCGGTAAAGGACTACTTGGTTGCCTATACAGTTCATAGACAAGTAAATGGAAACTACTAAAAGCCTCAAGATAAGTGTGAGTGCCGAGGATGGCTCTTCTGTAGGAAGACGGAGGTGGATCCTCGGTAGTGTATTGAAGTGGTGAGTAGTGGACTCGTGTGCGCAAAACCATTTCAAGTTGGAGTATCGTAGGTTAGCCTAGCCAAGAGTCAAAGCTGGCTTGCTGCAATAACTCCACCAACCCTTCTTGATACTATGCATGTATGTAGGATCTGATGTAAGTCTTGCTGAGTACCTTTGTACTCATGTTGCTATAATCTACATTTTTACAGAAGACGCTGCAACCCCTTCTGATGGGTTCTATGTAGACGTTGACATCAACGAGTAGGCTAAAGACCCAGGTGGTGACCCTGAGCTTGTGAAGGACCACATAGTATAGCTAGGCTTTCCAAGCCTCTTTTATTTTACTAGTTGTCTGTACTCAGACAAGTTACTTCCGCTGCTGGTTTGTATGACTGTATGACTTGTATGTGGGGTCGTGAGACCCGTACCTTTGTGTATGTTATGTATGGCTCCCTGAGCCTTAAATAAAGTACTTGTGTCATAGAGTCATGTTGTGATGCTTCGTTGTATTTGCACATATCGAGCATATTGTGTGTATGATTGAAATGCTTGGTATGTGTGGGATCTGACTATCTAGTTGTTTATCTTTAGTAGCCTCTCTTACCGGGAAATGTCTCCTAGTGTTACCGCTGAGCCATGGTAGCTTGCTACTGCTCTGGAACACTTAGGCTGGCCGGCATGTGTCCTTCTTCGTTCCTGTGTCTGTCCCTTCGGGGAAATGTCACGCTTTGAGTACCGGAGTCCTGTTAGCCCGCTACAGCCCGGTTTACCGGAGTCCTGCTAGCCCAGTGCTACAGCCCGGACCCACTTGCTGATGACCGACACGTTCGAAGCTGGGTCATGGATGCCTGTCCCTGTAAGTCTGTGCCACTTTGGGTTTACGACTAGTCATGTCAGCCCGGGCTCTTTATCATATGGATGCTAGCGACACTATCATATACGTGAGCCAAAAGGCGCAAACGGTCCCGGGAAAAGGTAAGACGACACCCGGGGATACCGTGCGTGAGGCCGCAAAGTGATATGAGGTGTTACCAGCTAGATCGATGTGACATCGAGTCGGGGTCCTGACAGCGTTGGCATCAGAGCAGGACTGCCTGTAGGTTCTTCAAGCCAAACTGGTCGATGTTGAGTCTAGAAATTCTTTAGTTATATGTAGGGGAATTGTTTGTGGGTTGGAACGTAAGGCTCTTTTTACTCCTCTATCTTGTGACATTCTGATCTGAGTCAGTCCATTCTTCCACCGGGGGATAAGGAATTAGGATCTATTCTCTCTATCAGGATCACGTGTTACTAATCAGTAGTACCTTATAAGATTGATGGTTACAAGCCTAGTTCAGTTCTACTACCACATTATGTTGCCAGAATGGTTTCAGAACTTTGATATGATGATGTTGAGTATGTACGAAATCCTTTGTCAAATGTCTCAAAATCCTTTTTGAGCATTTACAGCTGTTATGCTGCCGAAATTTTGCTAGAAATTCTAATGCCTTTGCATTATGATTATGCTTTCAGATGGCCACTCGCGACCTCAATCAAGTGGTTCGCCTGACTCGATGCCTAGATGTACCCGGCCATACTGCTAAGTTGGTCAGGGTAATGACTGAGGCTGGATACCGCTGGTATCCTGAGTACACGGTCGAAGAGCAATTCCGGGACTTCAATCAAAGCCAGTATCTCTGCACTGTCAGGATATTTCCATCTTATCCTGGATCCACCGAGCCTCTTCACTGCTCCTATGGACTCGGGGTTACTATTGAGATGGCTGTGCAGGACGCCGCCTACTCTATGATGACCATTATGCGAGTCAGATCTGGTTTATTTCGGGACTCTGACTTCCGGTATATGCCAGGATCACTTCCGGGAGCACAAGGGTATCTCCAGGCTATCTATGCTGACTCCACTCAGGAGGATTCACGAACTCGCACCACTGCTGAGATGCTCGAGGATAAGGACCGTGAAAATCGGGCCTTAAGGTTAGAGCTCTTCAATACCCGTGCTGACCACTGGGCTACTTTGACTCGGTTCGCACCGGCGGTGCAAGCTGGATATTCAGATATGCGCGATCTCTATCCTGTGAGATCTGCTCTGCCGGACGTGATGGTTTGGCGTGATGTAGGAGGCATCACCCCACCTCGCGGTCCCGCAGGCCACCGTCTGTTGGTCCAAGGCCTCATCCTAGCCCCTATGGTCCACAAGCTCCGCGAGACCGTCTGTTTCCGGATGATCATGTTGAACTTCCAGGCTATGGAGGCGACTTCTACGAGGACTACTACGGATCGGTCTGAGTTAGTGGTAGTATCACTAGTTCGCACTAGCTGTGTCGTCTATCGTCCCGCGTGACTCGTGGGATATGACCTAGTTTGTACTCTTTCCGGAGGAGTAGAAAAATAATGTATAGGAGCTTGGGATGCCTTCGATGAGATGTAATCCTCTTTTCACCGTAATAGTACTTGTTTGGTCTTGTACTAAACCCTGTATGGTGTGTATGACGATGGAATAAAAGAAGCAGTTTCTGTATTTACCATGTCATACGGATGATCATCTTGCATTCCGAATTATTCCTTACATTCTGTACCCTATGTCGGAATCTTATCGTTCTGACTAAATCATTGTCTTGTTTACCTAGGATGGTCAACACGCGCGCTAACCCTGCTTCCCAAGAGCAGGCCGAAGGCAGTGAAGCCAGGAATGAAAATCTGCCTCATCCTCCTTCACTAGCCGAGGTTATGATGGAAGCTGAGAGAAACAAGCGGGAGACCAACCGTTTGTTGGAGCGTATTGAACAGAATACAGCACACCATCAGAGGGCTAACGTGGTGTCACTCAGTGATTTTATCAAATTGCATCCACCCACGTTCCACCACTCCGTCGAGCCTCTCGACGCTGATGACTGGCTTCGCAGTATCTCTCACAAACTGCGTTCCGCGCTGGTAGCGGAGGCTGACAAGGTCACCTTTGCTGCATATCATCTTGAAGGCCCCGCCAGTCTATGGTGGGAAAATTATGGAGCTATGCGCCCAGCGGGCCATGTCACTACTTGGGCTGAGTTCAGTGAGGCTTTCCGTGAGCATCATATTCCGGAGGGTCTCATGGACCGTAAACGTGAAGAATTTTGCAGTTTCACCCAAGGCCGACTTTCTGTGGATGTTTACAGCAGGGAGTTTGGTAATCTCGCACGATATGCAACTGAGGAAGTGTCTACCGATGCCAAGAAGCAAGCAAGGTTCCGTAAGGGCCTTAGTCCTGAGCTTCGCCGCGACCTCCGTCTGCATGAGTGCACATCCTTCCAGAAACTTGTCAACAAAGCCATCAGTGCTGAAACTGGTCAGACTGACTATGACGCAACACGCAAGCATGGCCGTGACATGGGTTCCTCGTCCGGTGCTGGTCCTCAGAAGCGCCGCGTGTGGGTACCCAACACCGCCCTGCCACCCAGGTTCACACCGAGGCCATCTTTCCAGGCGCCTCGCCCCGTTCAACAGTCTGCACCGGCCAAGCCCTATGGGGGTCCAACCAATAATGCTCCTCCACGTACCAGTTCCGTGACTTGTTTCAAGTGTGGGGAATCTGGCCACTATATGCGTGAGTGTCCCCAGACCAACCCCAACCAATCTGCTAAAGCTGTTGGCCGTGGCAAGCCGACAGGAAAAATATTCCACGCTAAGCCGGTCGCCGCTTCACGTGGCCATGTCAACTGTATCTCTGCCGAAGAAGCTCAAGAGGATCCCAACGTCGTTCTCGGTACGCTTCTTGTTAATTGCCACCCGGCATCTGTTCTTTTCGATACAGGAGCCTCTCATTCTTTTATATCTGAAAACTATGCTCGCTTGCATAACGTCGCATTCGGTGATATGCCAACCTCTATGGTAATTCAAACTCCGGGATCCAAATGGCAAACTTCTAGAGTAAGCCATGGAAATGAAATCCAAGTCGACAGACTTGTTTTTCTCGCATCTTTGATAGCCCTTAAATCTTCAGATATTAATATCATTTTGGGTATGGACTGGATGTCAGCTCATCAAGCCAAAATTGATTGCTTCTCTAGGACTGTTCAACTCACCCATCCATCGGGGAAGATAGTCAATGTCTTGACCCGAATAGCCAAGCGACAATTATATTCTCTTAACGCCAGCCCTTTGCCAGACCTTGAGGACGTGCCGGTAGTCTGTGACTTCCCGGATGTCTTTCCAGAGGAATTGCCAGGTGTTCCACCTGACAGGGATGTTGAGTTCGTAATCGACCTCATCCCCGGAACCGTTCCGATTGCTAGAAGACCTTATAAGATGGCACCACTAGAACTAGCCGAGCTTAAGAAGCAACTCGATGAATCCTTGAAAAAGGGTTTCATCCGACCTAGCTCATCTCCGTGGGCTTGCCCCGTCCTATTCGTCAAGAAGAAGGATGGTACGGACCGGATGGTTGTAGATTACCGACCTGTCAATTTGGTCACAATCAAGAACAAATATCCGCTTCCCAGGATCAACGACCTGTATGATCAGCTCGCTGGATCCTCAGTCTTCTCCAAGATGGATTTGAGGTTGGGCTACCATCAAATAAAAATCAGAAACGGGGACATTCCTAAAACGGCCTTTGTTACTCGTTATGGCCAATACGAGTACACCGTCATGTCCTTCGGTTTAACCAACGCTCCAGCCACCTTTTCTCGGTTAATGAACTCAATTTTCATGGAGTATTTGGATAAATTCGTCGTGGTTTACCTCGATGATATACTCATCTACTCCAAGAACGAGGAAGAACATGCCGAACATCTAAGGCTAGTGTTGAAGAAACTTCGAGAGCATCGCCTTTATGCCAAATTTTCGAAATGTGAATTCTGGTTGTCAGAAGTGACCTATCTGGGTCATGTAATATCTGGTAAAGGTATTGCTGTTAACCCTGAGCGAGTTCAAGCCGTCCTTAATTGGACTCCACCTGAATCGGTCAAGCAAGTTCGGAGTTTTCTGGGCTTAGCGAGCTATTGCCGTCGCTTTGTCGAGAACTTCTCCAAAGTTGCTAAACCTCTAACCGAACTCCTCAAGAAAGATAAAAAGTTCGAATGGACTCCACAATGTGAGCACAGCTTTCAGGAACTGAAAAGACGCCTGACCTCTGCTCCCGTGCTGGTACCGCCAGACTTCTCCAAGGACTTTGTTATCTACTGCGACGCCTCGCGACAAGGACTAGGTTGCATTCTCATGCAAGATCGACACGTAATTGCTTACGCTTCACGGCAATTGCACCCACATGAGGAGAATTATCCTACTCATGATCTAGAGCTTGCAGCCGTAGTCTATGCACTTAAGACCTGGCGACATTACCTCCTCGGTAATCGTTGCGAAATATTCACTGATCACCAAAGTCTGAAGTACATTTTCACCCAACCGGATTTGAATCTCAGGCAGAGACGTTGGGTTGAATTGATCACAGACTTCGACTTAGGAATAACCTACACCCCAGGGAAAGCCAACGTCATGGCTGATGCGCTAAGTCGTAAATCTTATTGTAACAACCTGATGTTACAACAAAGTCAACCGCTTCTCCATGAGGAATTTCGGAAACTTAACCTTCACATTGTACCTCAAGGTTTTCTTTCCACCTTGGTGGCAAAACCTACCCTTACGGATCAAATTATCAAAGCACAGAAGGTAGATCCGGGAATCTCCCGCATCAAGAGGAACATTCAGAAAGGAATTGCGAATTGTTTCTCCATTAATGATCAAGGAGTCGTATACTTCGGGAATCGACTAGTGGTTCCCAAAGTGCGCAACCTAAGGCGATTAATCCTTAAGGAAGCTCATGAATCTCCTCTCACCATTCATCCCGGTAGCACTAAAATGTATCAGGACCTACGCCAGAGGTTCTGGTGGACTAGGATGAAGAGAGAAATTGCTCAGTATATTGCAAATTGCGACGTCTGTCGTCGTGTAAAAGCAGAGCACCAACGGCCTGCTGGCACCCTTCAACCCTTAGCTATTCCTGAATGGAAATGGGATAAAATTGGTATGGATTTCATTACCGGTTTTCCCAGGACCAAGAGAGGGAATAATGCTATTTTCGTCGTGGTCGATCGTCTTTCCAAAGTAGCCCATTTCTTACCTGTTCGTGAGAGTATAACCGCTAGTCAGCTGGCAGACTTATACATCTCCCGAATAGTGTCCCTCCATGGTGTTCCTTTGGAAATTAACTCGGATCGAGGAAGTCTTTTCACCTCTCGATTTTGGGAAAGTTTCCAAAATGCTATGGGAACTCGTCTCTCCTTTAGCACCGCTTTCCACCCTCAGTCAAGTGGTCAAGTGGAACGCGTCAATCAGATTCTAGAAGACATGCTTCGAGCCTCTGTTATCTCATTCGGAATGGACTGGGAGAAGTGCCTTCCATTTGCCGAATTCGCCTACAACAACAGCTATCAATCTAGCTTGGGTAAAGCCCCTTTTGAAGTTCTCTATGGACGACGATGTCGAACACCCCTTAACTGGTCAGAGACCGGGGAAAGACAATTCTTTGGCCCGGATATGATTCAGGAAGCAGAAGAACAAGTTCGTATCGTTCGTGAAAAGTTGAAAACAGCCCAATCTCGTCAAAAGAGTCAATATGACCGAAAACATAAGGCTATGACTTTCGAGGTTGACGAGAAGGCTTATCTTCGGGTCACCCCTCTGAAGGGAACCCATCGTTTCGGTATCAAAGGCAAATTGGCTCCTCGTTACATTGGACCTTTTCGCATTCTCGCCAAACGAGGAGAAGTTGCCTACCAATTGGAACTACCTCCGCACCTCTCCAGGGTCCACGATGTCTTCCACGTTTCTCAACTCAGGCGTTGCTTCTCGGATCCTATCCGTGAAGTGGACCACGAAACGCTTGATCTCCAAGATAATCTTACATATCGAGAGTACCCCATTCGTATCCTCGATCAGGCCGAGCGTACCACCCGACGTCATAACATCAAGTTTCTCAAAGTTCAATGGTCGCACCATTCTGAGGATGAAGCAACCTGGGAAAGGGAGGATCGTCTTCGACTCGAGTATCCCGCCTTCTTCCCGGAGGAACCCAAATCTCGGGACGAGATTCTTTTGAGTGGGGGTGAGTTGTCACACCCTAGCTAGTCATGCATTAGAGTGTTGCATCATGTTTACTCTTTCATCAGAAACTTGAAATGGGGATCTGTGAAACCCTCAGAATCATTTTGAAAATGACCCAAATAAAAATTTCTCCAAAAGGATCCAAGAAAATGCTCATGTTGCTCTCTGAAAATATTGGACAGAGATAAAAATCAAACCAATAATTTTAGTGGCTCATGGACATTTATTTTGGGCATTTGGAATTAATGCATAAATATTTGCATTGGAAATATATTAATTATATATATTAATATATGTCCAAATATTATGCCATTTATAAAAGAGCTCTGGATTAATATATATAGCTCCTGCAAAAATTGGCATAAGTTAAATAAATGATTTAATATATTTTTTAAATCAAAACAAATGTCAGAAATTAGAAAACAGAAAAATATATAACAGGAGAAACTTACCTGGGCTCCTCCACTGTGCGGCCCAGCCAGCTGGCTGGCCCAGCCAGCAACCGGCCCAGCCCACCTCCCTCCTCTGTCGTCTTCGTCCCGACAGAGGGAGGGGAGTGTGGCCGGCGCGCGCGCGCGCCACCGCGCCACGCCACCTCTCTCCCTGCCTGCCTGCCCTCCCTCTCCTCGCCTCGATGCCCTGGACGACGCCACGCCTCTCCCCCTGCTCTCTCTCACTCTCCCCCGGCTCTCCCCTCCTCTCCCTCGCTCTCTCTCTCACACGGCCGAACACCACCGTCGCCGCCGTTCGCCACAGCAGCCGTCTCCGGCCACCCCTCGCTCCCCCGACTAGCTCAGAAGCTCCGCCACGACCCCCTCTTCCTCCCCACCACTCCACAGCTCCCCGGAAGCCCTGCATCGCCGCCACGTCGCCGTTCCCCTCTTCGGGCTCCGACCGTCGTCGCCGTCGAATTCGCCGTCACCAGCGCGTCCCCGAGCCCGCTAACCATCCCTGCAGCTCCGCGGTGAGCCCCCGGATCGTTTCCCCCTTCTCCCCTGGTCTCTTTCGACCTCTAGGCCCTAGCCCCACCTCGGCCGAGAGCTCCACGCCGCCGGCGATGTCGCCGTCGTGGCCACGGTCACCGTAGCACCCAACCGAGCGCACTATCGTGCTCCCCACCTCACCAGGAGCACGCAGCGCGCACTAACGCCTCCCCAAGCCCCCTGCAACGTCGATTCCGACCGCACCCGAACTCCGGCAGCCGCAGCCGAGCTCGCCGCCGTCGACTCCGGCCACCCCAGGGCCAGCCACGGCCACCGTCCGACGCGCCGTCGAGCTAGCTATCCAACGCACCTAGCCGCACGCCGTTTGGAGCACCACAGAGGAAACCCGAGGCCCCTGCACGCCGCGGACCTCGCCGGCGACTAACCGCCGGCGGGTTTGACCTGTCCGACCTGAGGTTTGACCCCCCCAGGGTCACTGACGCGTGGGCCCTGTCGGACAGGTGGTTAGTTAGTCCTAATTACCGTTAGTCAACCCCCCCCTGACACTGACAGTGGGCCCCAGCGCCACTAATCCCTAATTAGGATTAATTTAAACCTGTTAAACCCCCCCTGTCACTGACGTGTGGCCCCCACACGTCAGGTTTGACTTCAGCCAGCCGCAGTTGACCACTGACGTCATGCTGACGTCATGCTGGCGCAATAATTATAATTTCTGGATTTAATTTAAATCAGGAAATTCCAGAATATTATTTAAACTTCAAAAATTCATAACTTTTATTCTGTAACTCCAAATTGGACAAATTATATATGAAAAATGATCAGAAAAATCCAATCTATCCATCTGTACTATTTTCATGCATGATCAAACAAGTTAAATTGATGTTTCAAGCAGAACAAGGAAAAGCACTTTAAAAGGCCATATTTGAATTTGAAATTTGAATCCTTGATTCAAATTTGCTCAAATCCTTCTGGTTTTAGTTGCATTAGCCCAACACACTCATATTGCCATGTTTCATGCATGCATCATATTGTTGCACATTGTTTGGTGATGTTGTGTACCGATGTCCTTTGCGACAGGTTCTGCCTCCGAGGAGTACCGTGATTACCCTAACGAAGAACCGTATCAGTGCATCGAACCATCAGGCAAGCAACCAACCATTTGATCATATCGATACAATCCCATGTTCTCGCTCCTGCTCTCTTTTACTGCATTAAGACAACGCGATTCAAACTGCTGTGTGCTACGGTAGTTGAACCCATTTCCTCTGCATGACCTGTCATTGCCACAGTAACTAGATGAAACCCACTAGCATGTGTAGGAGTTGATTGAGCCATATGTATGTGTTGTTCCTACCTTGCTATGCCTGCTATGCTTAGAGTCGTGTCAGGTCTGGTCCATCTGGGTGATGGGCTAGAGTGAAATGATTATGTCGGTAATGAGAGTGGTGTGGTGAACACGATTTGGTAAAGGTATCGATGAGAGGCCATGTAGGAGTACATGGTGGGTTGTTTCATTGAAGCCGACCTTAAGCACTGAGATCTGTATGTGTGATTTAAGAATCAGCTACTACCATGCATTGGGCCCGAAACCAATGGACCCTCTCGGCTTCTTATTCACCCTAGTTCTCCGTCCAGGAGTTGCAAGTAGTTTCTGGTGTTTGTAGCCTACTGGAGGCCGTGGACAGCGCTGACCGTAGGGGTGGGCTGTGATGCGGTAGGTACGTGGCACGGTGTACCGAGTACCCGTTAGGTATCTCGGGAACCCTGTTCACATCGTTCGGGGCCGTATGGGAAACTTCGGCCGGACTCCCTGCGGATGGAACCTGAATAGGCGATAAACCTGGACTGGAGGCTTAGGTGATTAGGTAGGTCGTGGCCGACACCCACGTTGGGCTTCCGCTTGAAGGTTGCCGAGTACATGTCGTGTAAGCGACGGTAAGTGGTGAGAGCGTGTATGAAGAAGTACACCCCTGCAGGGTTAACATGATCTATTCGAATAGCCGCGTCCGCGGTAAAGGACTACTTGGTTGCCTATACAGTTCATAGACAAGTAAATGGAAACTACTAAAAGCCTCAAGATAAGTGTGAGTGCCGAGGATGGCTCTTCTGTAGGAAGACGGAGGTGGATCCTCGGTAGTGTATTGAAGTGGTGAGTAGTGGACTCGTGTGCGCAAAACCATTTCAAGTTGGAGTATCGTAGGTTAGCCTAGCCAAGAGTCAAAGCTGGCTTGCTGCAATAACTCCACCAACCCTTCTTGATACTATGCATGTATGTAGGATCTGATGTAAGTCTTGCTGAGTACCTTTGTACTCATGTTGCTATAATCTACATTTTTACAGAAGACGCTGCAACCCCTTCTGATGGGTTCTATGTAGACGTTGACATCAACGAGTAGGCTAAAGACCCAGGTGGTGACCCTGAGCTTGTGAAGGACCACATAGTATAGCTAGGCTTTCCAAGCCTCTTTTATTTTACTAGTTGTCTGTACTCAGACAAGTTACTTCCGCTGCTGGTTTGTATGACTGTATGACTTGTATGTGGGGTCGTGAGACCCGTACCTTTGTGTATGTTATGTATGGCTCCCTGAGCCTTAAATAAAGTACTTGTGTCATAGAGTCATGTTGTGATGCTTCGTTGTATTTGCACATATCGAGCATATTGTGTGTATGATTGAAATGCTTGGTATGTGTGGGATCTGACTATCTAGTTGTTTATCTTTAGTAGCCTCTCTTACCGGGAAATGTCTCCTAGTGTTACCGCTGAGCCATGGTAGCTTGCTACTGCTCTGGAACACTTAGGCTGGCCGGCATGTGTCCTTCTTCGTTCCTGTGACTGTCCCTTCGGGGAAATGTCACGCTTTGAGTACCGGAGTCCTGTTAGCCCGCTACAGCCCGGTTTACCGGAGTCCTGCTAGCCCAGTGCTACAGCCCGGACCCACTTGCTGATGACCGACACGTTCGAAGCTGGGTCATGGATGCCTGTCCCTGTAAGTCTGTGCCACTTTGGGTTTACGACTAGTCATGTCAGCCCGGGCTCTTTATCATATGGATGCTAGCGACACTATCATATACGTGAGCCAAAAGGCGCAAACGGTCCCGGGAAAAGGTAAGACGACACCCGGGGATACCGTGCGTGAGGCCGCAAAGTGATATGAGGTGTTACCAGCTAGATCGATGTGACATCGAGTCGGGGTCCTGACATCAACTCATAAACTTGTTATTTCAACAAGTCGAGCTTTATGGATAAAACATTTTTATCCGTATCAGTTTTAAGTTCCATAAATATTCGTTAGACTCTAAGTCTTCCGAAAGGTGTATCAAGGTTTTAATCTTGAATCACTTATATGGAATTGGCATTTAGCCAATTCCGGAGTCAGGGCCCATCAACGCTTCCTTGTGTATCGTAGGTATAATGTTGTCTAACAACAATATCTCGTTTGCGCACCTGAGAGGTTTGCACGAGCCTTGCCTACATGGTTCAGCTGCAAGTTCGACCGAAGTTCATACATTTTATTGTGGAGACTTCCGTACCAGTCGCAGTAGGAAACTCTGGAATTACTTCCAAGGTCTCTTTCCTTTGATCTGGTGATGAAGATACTGTTTATCTTGTCGAGTTGCACTATTCTCCCACTCACCTTTTTGAAAGAACCATTCTCTTTAAAAGCACACCGTTTCACGGCAAAACTATTTGCCTCGGTATAGTGAGGGAGGAATACCCAACATTTTGGTATAACCTACAAAGTAGCACTTGTCTGATTTGGAATAGGTTTGTAACCTTTTACACAAGCCCCATATTCCAAATGTTAAGAAAAGATATAACATGGTTGGGCGTACCATACCATGGCTGCATTTCATCAGACTCGATGTAGCTCTTTTCAGTGTAAAAGTCGCAGTCTCTAAAGCATCACTTTAAAAGGGATAATGGCAAATTTATTTATGTCATCTTTGATCTTACCATGTCATAAATGGTTAGATTACATCTCCACGGACTTTTCACTTGCAGTGGTGTTCCGGGAGGTGCAAGTTATGAAACCCCTTTCACAACTCATCAGACATTCGCTAAACATGTAACTCAAATATTCCTTTGTGCAATCAAATTGCAGAAACATAATTTTCTTGTTACAATAACTTCTACTTCATTTTTGAAAAACCTTTCGAATGATTTCAAAAGATCCAGACTTACATCTCATCAAGTAAATATCCATATATCTACTTGAGTCATTTCTGAAGATAAATAAATCCACCACTTGCAACAATATTTATTGAACTACACACATCAAAATGTGTGATCACCAATAAGTTTGTTTCTCGTTCCTTATGGCCTGTGAACGGTATTTCAGTCACTTCACTTTTCGGAGGAAAGTTGCAAGTGTCAGATGATTCAAAATCAAACGACTTCAAAATCCATCATAATGGAATTTTTCCATGCGGGTTTCTCCAATGTGACCAAATGTAGTGCCACACATGTGTGGTATTCTCATAGTCTCGCGACATTTAGCATCATCGTTATGGATGTATCATATTACCATCAATATTCATAACATACATCCCATCTTGGATGGAAGCATGGCCCTTCATTTTATTCATAATACTTAACAACAATTGTTGGTTTTATGAGCAACTCTTTTGCAACAAACATTGTGCAATGGGCTAGAGTGTATGAAACTCTAAAATGAATTATGAAAGTAAACCCAGAGGTATTTTATTATTATCAATATTCATAACATACATCTCATTCATAATGAAAGTATGGCCCTTGTGTTATTCATAACATCGAACATAAAAAGTTCTCTTATGAACAACCTTCTTGCAAGATACCTGATGCAATGGGCTAGAGTTTGTAAAACTCTAAATGAATTATGAAAATAAATATAGACGGCAATACACCAATGGAAGGTATAGTAACATTTACTATGTTCCCTGTGTATACCTTAACCTCATTTCTGGCTAGTCTTTTTAGGCCATAGTAGCTCTTACATTGATTCGCAACAGAATGCAATCAAGCGGGTATCTTTGTGATTAACTCACAATACCCAAGAATTAGTGATTAACATGTTTAACCATAATTCCCAAGAACTATATCTTTGGCCAGCCTACTTATACATCAAAAACTTGCATGACATTCATACATGAGCTGGATATTCCAATCATCTTTCTTTCTGCCTTTATACTTCTAACAGTTTAACTTTTAGTATTTCTCCTACTCGCAAAAGAAGCACCCAACTTAAGAGTGGCGTTAGCCCCGGACTTCCTAGGCGTGTAAGTCACACTAACACCCTTTGGACACTTCCTTTCTCTTCAAGTTGTTGTTTTATTCACCTTTCATCATATGACAGGCGTTCTTCTGGATCCCTTTCCCAACAGTCAAATGCATAGTAAACACTTTTACTAATACTTGCAAACAAACATTACTTTGGATATTTCATATCTTTCAGCCTTTGTTTGTATCTGAAAATTAATTTTCAGTTCCATGAATATCATATAACTATCCCAACTTTCGAAGTTTGGGTTTCATGGAAGCAAACATATTCCACTTGACCGTAACAGAATTCTAGCTTTTGGATCGAAGGACGAGAGTCACATGATCCATAGCATTAGCGGGAGGATACGGAAAGCATGCGATAGGACAAAGTCCTTCTCGACACTTTTGAGGAGAATCCTCACATTACGTTACCAATCGTAAAGTTTTAACCAGATATTTAACAGCTATTCAATTTTAACAGGGAAGGTGGAAACGCGAGCCATTATTCTACAACTATTTTGCAAGAAACACTTAGACAATGTTCATAATTAATTGCACTGAGAATTAAGCATGTTAATTCAACAGTGCTCCCACTCAAATCAATATCTCTCATAATTGATGTAGAGTGATTCAAGATCCATATTTCTATTTGATGCCATTGACGGGTTCATCACCGATGACATGAATTTCAATTGGTAGGCCAACTTGCCGATCACATCTCTATGTGATTCTTGTTCATCTTTCGATGGGCGTGTTCTGAGCTCAGGACTCTCCTGCCTGAACGTCAAAGGCAACCAAGTGATCTTGCTGCGAGGTCTGACCTCACCTGCCTCATTCCTCTCGATTCATTCGTGCTCATGTGTACATGGCGCACCCCAAAAAGATACGAATTTCAGACGGTGCTACACTGGGGAGAACACTAACTACTTGATATTTTTGTGAGAGATCACCCTAATAAAAGGCGACTACCGCGCAATCAAGAAGGGTGCATCATAAGGGATAAACGTCTGAGGCAATTCATAATAGCATGATATGGTATAGCCCTTTCTGACGGATAAGTCTTTCATTTATTCGTCTTCGGCATTTGCTTCGGCGTTCACCTTCGCTAAGATTGCCACCACCTTGTCGATGCACCAGATAATATTGCTATCTCTATAGCTAATAAAATAAGTGCATTACTTAAGGTTGACACGCAGGTCATTAAAGTGACAATCATATGGCTCCAGCCATCATGCCGAATCATGACACGCAGGTCATGTTAATTTAAATTATATAGTCATCTCATGCATAATCAAATTATTATGAGCACTGCTATACCACATCACATGCAAACCATCCTACAGAACCAAGTTAGACGCCTCTAATCGGTTCATACAAAAAAAAGTTTTACGTGGCTTCTAAGGTTTCGACTTAAACCGCAGCTACCAACGTTTTATCATCAAGTATGATTATTCAAGTTCCTAGATTAACATCTCGGGGTGTATGAAACACGAGATAATTAAATCTCGAGCCCCATACTAAACTTTGTCATAAGCATGACCCCCGTGCAGATCATATCTGCAATGCCCTTTCATCTGTGAATTTCATCTTTCTTTTGACTACGGCAGAACCCAAAGAACTGATAGCACTTCCATGATCAATCAGGATCACGGATTGCCAGAACTTTGTCAAATTCCACCATGCTGTCTCGAGATTGAGCAAACGCAAATTCTAGGGAAGCAACAAGAACGTCGGGTAACAGATTTCATCTGTCACCCGCATAAATAATTTTCAGCAATAGATCTCATCTACTCCAAAATTATATTATGCAATACCCATACATCTCCATCTATTCTAGATCGTAACCTGCATCTATGCATAGCACGGCTCTTGATGCCACTGTAGGGTAACGCAGCAGAAAACAAAAAATTTCCGACCTACGCACCAGCCCAGGACCACTATGGAGACTGCATACATGGTTTGATCTTTTTCATTACTGACTCGTAGCGCAGCGGGAAGTAGAGTCGACGACGATCGGCGGTGCAGATCCCCGCAGCTAGGATTTACAACCTCCCAACCACGAGGATGTATACCCTCATCTGCTCCTCAGACAGCCCTCCGGGAGGCGGTCGAACAGCCCCCCGGACGGTGTCACGGACAGCCCTTCGGGAGGACCTTCGAAACTCAAACGGTCACTCAGACAGCCCTTCGGGAGGACCTTCAAAACACGGACGGTCACACGGGCAGCCCTTCGGGAGGCACTCACGAACTAAGACCGAAACTATGATCTCTCTACAGAGTTGCACACATACGGTGTCATCTACCCAGCAGGGCTTCACCGTCCAGAACTAGTTCCTGCCGGAACCCAGACAGCCTTACGGCTCCATGAAACTCTTTTCGTGGGAGGGAGAGAAGAAGCCAGATCATTGCATGGCACTTGTATGTGAGAAGGGATGTCTCTTTAGGCAGCCCCCTCCACCCCTATTTATAGGCCAAGCCCAAGGGTGGCTTCTCCAAGAAACCAAGGGGATAATACCAAAAGGCCCTCAAGGTGGCTTCTCCAAGAAGCCAAGCAAAAAGCACTTTCACTATTCATGACGTCATTTTTCAGCGTCCGTTCGAACTGAAAATATTTATGTGGGCTCAGAACATTTCCATTACCCACTAAAAATAATTATCAACATGTTCCAAAACAATTTCGGTTTAGTGATTTTCATCTGCGCAAAGCAAACAAGAATGCATTTTTACTATTCAGGAAGACAATTTTTCGCGTCCATTAAATCCGAAAATATTTTTGTGGGTCTTAGAATAATTCCAGTACCCACTAAAATGATTTTGAATTTGTTCTGAAACAATTTCAGGTTAGTGAATTTTATCTGTGAAAAACATCTGAAGTGGTTCCGGCAGCCCCGGAGCATATCCGGTTATTATCCCAGAAAATTCCAGAAAGCTTCCAGAATGATTCTGGCACCCTCCAAGAATTATCAGGCATGTGCCGAAACCAATTTGACTTAACGGTATCCCTTGAAACAACTTTTCAGTTTCACTGAAACTCATCTGATGACCTCTCTCTGCGGAAGCTTTTCCGCTGTCCGAAACTTTTCCGGTGTCCGAAACTTTTTCGGTGATTTTCTCTTAGACTCTCTGCCTAGTATTCAACAGATAGATGACCCTTAAGCGTGTGACCCTATAGGTTCGGTGAAGTATAGACATGACCCGGAACCCCTTCCGATCAATGATCAACATCGGAGCCGTGGACACCCATATTGACCCCTATACCCACACGAATGAATATTCCAGTGAACCTCCAGTTGCCATGTGCTATTCCTGTTGCTTCGCGATATGTTACAAAGACCCGAGGTGAGATTTACTTGCATCCCCGTGGATCAACAACTTGTCCACTATGCTAGTTACCTCGTTACTGGTTTTGTTCTCTTTTCTCGTTTCCGTGTTCCGGCATCCCTGTGATCAAATCACACTATGTCTGGCCAGACGATTGTGGATACCGTAACACCGAGAGGGCCCGAGAATATCTCTCCATCGTTGGAGGAGCAAATTCCAATCTTGAGCTATTAATTTACTTGACATACTTTTCCATGAACCCGTAAGCCGCCGTAATAGCCACCCATTTACGGATGACGTTTAACAAACCCCAAAGTTCATGAAGCAAGCATGAAGAAACTCGATACTCTCATGGTCTAAGGAATCATGCAAACGTTAACCATCTCTATGTTATTTACCATTTACTTGTGACGAAAGAATCTCATAGCATAACATCAAACCGGGTCGATTCAACACAAATGTTCTCTTAACATTGTGCCCTCAAAGTTGCTAGCATAGACATGCCCATGATTGGGAAAACATAATCATCATGCAACACTTGAGCTAGTCTTAGAGGCATGACTAGGAATACATTTTACCGTTTATTATTCTACACGTGCACATGGGTTTTCCCCAGAGCCTTTATGGATATACGGGCTCGGGAACCACATCAGTTATAGCATGGAACATAAACATAATTATGAACATGGAGTTAAATAATAGCATTTATTATTGCCTCTAGGGCATATCTCCTACAGATCATGGTGGAAGAGAGCTATCCCCAGGCCCTCACTACTGAACCACCACGCCCACAAGGACACGGAGATCTTCATACCAGGGGTAATCAACTTAAACTTTACTAATATCAGCTACCTACATTACCATGATCTCACCACTTGCTAGATCTATTTTACTGACAGTGATTCACCAATTCCTGTTTTAAGAATACTTGCCCAAATAATGGCTGCATTGCGAGCTCGGCCAACACTTTAAAATATGATCTGCCACATTTCTCCTTGCCCTCACACCACATATCTTTACACAATGCAACAAAAGAGTATGGTAGTCTCCCAACACAAGTATAGCACTTGTTTTGAAATTGATTCAGTAAAAAAGGGCACCCTAGTGCGTGCACTTACTAGAGAGGTGCATTCAGTACTTCCCTACTTGAGATGATTGCATGTACTAAATCAAAATAGAATCTCAATTTACACACACTATACACCCGCTTTCCCAAATCGAAATTGCCAGACCGCCATATTTGCTTCTCAACTTCTACATAAATCAAATGATATTTACACTTTTTTACTTCCAAGAAGGTACTTCCTACAAAAACCATGCAAATTGATTTATTGCTTACTCTGTTATTTACTATCTGTAGCAATCACTATTACACATCACGACTGACATTGATCAATTAGTATGCAAGCAAGATCTTTTATCGCATTTACATGGAATTTTGCCAAAATTGAGCTCAGATCAGATTATACCAAGAATACGGTATGCATTACACATGAAGAAGTTGTTCTTGCATCAGCTGAGGTACTCGCTACTCAGAGCCCCAGTAAGCACTGCATCAACCAATCCTAGGCTAGTGCATTTTCCTACCGTAGTAACCAATCCTAGGCTAGTGCCTTTTCCAACACATCTTAAAACTACAACCCATTTGCTATAATTATTAGGATGATGTATCGAAAAAGGGTTTCCCTCTGCTTTGTATACAAAGCAACCAACCGAACCATACAGGGATAGGTGCTGTGGAGAAAGCAGCACAGTCACGCCCAAAAGAAATGACAGAGAAAGAGCAAAAGAAACAAATGCCAACATCGGTGGATCAACAAAAAATGAAGAACCTCGTGATCGTTGCGCCCACAGGGATCTTCCACTAGGCTCCAAGACTCCGAAGCGCCGGCACCTATCAACACCTCCAAGAAGGATCGCGACGATGACGACGCTGCTGCCAAGGGTTTCCCCCAGTACATGAAGAGGCGAGAGGAAGGGTAGCCCCCGACGCCCTCCAGGAAGGTCAGGTGGCACCCACAAGCGCCACCGCGCCGGTGTCGGCCACGCCGACAGGGGTTTCCCCCGATCCCAACCCGCACCACGGGCGCTCCGGATCCAACCACCAAACCATCCACCACCCTGCGCCAACGCGGTCATGAGTCCCCCACGCCGTCTCACCACAGCACCGCAAAGCGAGGACAGCGCGGTGAAGAATCAGAGCCGGGACTAGGGCATCAGCACCGTCGGCACGCGGGAGGGCCCCACCTCCACCATCAGCAACGGTAGCCGTCCGGACGCAATAGCAAGAGCACACCAGGCCTATGGGCCCACAGGCCTGGCCGAGCCCTCATGGGCCCGTAAAGCTCTTGCCTTCGCGCTGCTGCCGGCACGCCATCGGCGCCGACGCCCCATATCTGAGCCGCTCCTCCTCCTCACCGTGTCGTAGACAACAAGGCCACGCCCGGGGGCGGCCCGCTAGGACCCAAATGGGGCCGGACGGGCCCAGATCTGGGCCGGGGGCGCGACGTCGGCCACCCAGCACCACCACGCTGCCCCGCCGCCAAGGAGTAGCGCCGCCACCATGTCCGCCCACGGGCCACCGCACCGGGTCACCGGACCACCGCCAAGCCGAGCGACACCGCCGTCGCCCCCTGCCCCGGGCCAGGAGGATGCACGTGCGGGGAGAGGAGATCCTGCCACCGCCGGCACCCCCCGGGCCGGAGCCGGGGGCACCCGCCGGCGACGGCAGGGGAGAGGATGAGGGGGCGGAGCCGAGAGCAGAGGCGCGGGGGCCGCCTCCCGGGGAGGCGGCGCGAGGGCGGAAGGAGGGGTGGGGGAGGAACGGTGGGGGAAGAGGGGGCGTATCCGGTGAAAGAACATGTGGTGCCCCCATGTTTAGTTTTCGTAATTGATGACAATCTCTACGGACTAATGGTTTTCTTGAGTTATATTTGAAGGATTTGTTCATAGGCTTTTCTTGAAGTCCATGTGTTTGTTTCAAGGGGTTTATGAGTTGACCAAGGTACTATTAAGGAATTATCCAAAGATGGTCATGTGAGTGTTGAGCTTATTGCAAGCATGTCTTGAAGAAGAAGATTGTGTGATCATTCATCTTTACATTCAAGACATCATCCAAATGAAGAGAGTTGGAAAGATTCAAGGTTGATCAAGACTAAGTCAAGAGTGAATCAAGTTGATCAACTCACAAAGCGTAGAAGATGTACTGAGAGGGGTTGGGCGATCCCATGGTATGGTAAGCATTGTCAATTACGCTTTGTGTACTAACCCATGATCTGAAGGAAATATACCCTAGAGGCAATAATAAAGTTATTATTTATTTCCTTATATCATGATAAATATTTATTATTCATGCTAGAATTGTATTAACCGGAAACATAATAAATGTGTGAATACATAGACAAACAGAGTGTCACTAGTATGCCCCTACTTGACTAGCTCGTTGAATCAAAGATGGTTACGTTTCCTAGCCATGGACATAAGTTGTCATTTGATTAACGGGATCACATCATTAGGAGAATGATGTGATTGTCTTGACCCATTCCGTTAGCTTAGCACACGATCGTTTAGTACGTTGTTGTTGCTTTCTTCATGACTTATACATGTTCCTATGACTATGAGATTATGCAACTCCCGTTTGCCGGAGGAACACTTTGTGTACTACCAAATGTCACAACGTAACTCGGTGATTATAAAGGTGCTCTACAGGTGTCTCCGAAGGTACATGTTGGGTTGGCGTATTTTGAGATTAGGATTTGTCACTCCGATTGTCGGAGAGGTATCTCTGGGCCCTCTCGGTAATACACATCACTTAAGCCTTGCAAGCATTGAAACTAACGAGTTAGTTGCGGGATGATGTATTACGAAAAGAGTAAAGAGACTTTCCGGTAACGAGATTGAACTAGGTATTGAGATGCCGACGATCGAATCTTGGGCAAGTAACATGCCGATGACAAAGGGAACAACGTATGTTGTTATGCGGTCTGACCGATAAAGATCTTCGTAGAATATGTGGGAGCCAATATGAGCATCTAGGCTCTGCTATTGGTTATTGACCGGAGACGTGTCTCGGTCATGTCTACATAGTTCTCGAACCCGTAGGGTCCGCATGCTTAACGTTACAATGACAGTTATATTATGAGTTTATATGTTTTGATGTACCGAAGGTTGTTTGGAGTCCCGGATGTGATTAAGGACATGACGAGGAGTCTCAAAATGGTCGAGACATGAAGATTGATACATTGGAAGCCTATGTTTGGATATCGGAAGTGTTCCGGGTGAAATCGGGATTTTACCGGAGTACCGAGAGGTTACTGGAACCCCCCGGGAGGTTAATCGGCCTTGTGGGCCTTTACAGAGAGGAGGAGAGGCGGCCAGGGCTGGGCCGCACGCCCCTCCCCCCTAGTCCGAATAGGACAAGGAGAGGGGGGCGGCACCCCCCTTCCTTCCTCTCTCCCTCCTCTTTCCCCCTCCCAAGTCCTAATCCAACTAGGAAAGAGGGGGGAGTCCTACTCCCGATGGTAGTAGGACTCCTCCCGGCGTGCCTCTCCCCTTGGCCGGCCGCCCCCCCCTTGCTCCTTTATATACGGGGGCAGGGGGCACCCTAGACAGAACAATTGATCATTGATCTCTTAGCCGTGTGCGGTGCCCCCCTCCACCATAGTCCACCTCGATAATACTGTAGCGGTGCTTAGGTGAAGCCCTGCGTCAGTAGAACATCAACATCATCACCATGCCGCCGTGCTAACAAAACTCTCCCTCAACACTCGGCTGGATCGGAGTTCGAGGGACGTCATCGGGCTGAACGTGTGCTGAACTCGGAGGTGTCGTACGTTCGGTACTTGATCGGTCGGATCGTGAAGACATACGACTACATCAACCGCGTTATGCTAACGCTTCTGCTTACAGTCTACGAGGGTACGCAGACATCACTCTCTCCTCTCGTTGCTATGCATCACCATGATTTTGCGTGTGCGTAGGAATTTTTTTGAAATTACTATGTTCCCCAACAGTGGCATCCGAGCCTGGTTTTATGCGTAGATGTCATATGCACGAGTAGAACACAAGTGAGTTGTGGGCGATATAAGTCATACTGCTTACCAGCATGTCATACTTTGGTTCAGCGGCATTGTGAGATGAAGCGGCCCGGACCAACATTACGCGTATGCTTACACGAGACTGGTTTCACCGCCACGAGCACTAGTTGCTTAAAGGTGACCGGCGGGTATCTGTCTCTCTCACTTTAGTTGAACCGAGTGTGGCTACACCCGGTCCTTGCGAAGGTTAAAACTACACCAACTTGACAAATTATCATTGTGGTTTTGATGCGTAGGTAAGAACGGTTCTTGGTCAGCCCGTAGCAGCCACGTAAAATTTGCAACAACAAAGTAGAGGACGTCTAACTTGCTTTTGCAGGGCATGCTGTGATGTGATATGGTCAAGACATGATGCTAAATTTTATTGTATGAGATGATCATGTTTTGTAACCGAGTTATCGGCAACTGGCAGGAGCCATATGGTTGTCACTTTATTGTATGCAATGCAATCGCCCTATAATGCTTTACTTTATCACTAAGCGGTAGCGATAGTCGTAGAAGCATAAGACTGGCGAGACGACAACGATGCTACGATGGAGATCAAGGTGTCGCGCCGGTGAGGATGGAGATCATGACGATGCTTCGGAGATGGAGATCACAAGCACAAGGTGATGATGGCCATATCATATCACTTATATTGATTGCATGTGATGTTTATCTTTTATGCATCTTATCTTGCTTTGTTTGATGGTAGCATTATAAGATGATCTCTCACTAAATTTCAAGATAAAAGTGTTCTCCCTGAGTATGCACCGTTGCCAAAGTTCATCGTGCCTAGACACCACATGATGATCGGGTGTGATAAGCTCTACAAGCCAGTTTTTGCACACGCAGAATACTCGGGTTAAACTTGACGAGCCTAGCATATGCAGATATGGCCTCGGAACACTGGATATCGAAAGGTCGAGCGTGAATCATATAGTAGATATGATCAACATAGTGATGTTCACCATTGAAAACTACTTCATTTCACGTGATGGTCGGTTATGGTTTAGTTGATTTGGATCACGTAATCACTTAAGATGACTAGAGGGATGTCTATCTAAGTGGGAGATCTTAAGTAATATTATTAATTGAACTTTAATTTATCATGAACTTAGTCCTGGTACTATTTTGCAAATTATGTTGTAGATCAATAGCTCGCGTTGTTGCTTTCATATGTTTATTTTGATATGCTCCTAGAGAAAACTGTGTTGAAAGATATTAGTAGAAATGATGCGGATTGGATCCGTGATTTGAGGTTTATCCTCATTGCTGCACAGAAGAATTATGTCCTTGATGCACCGCTAGGTGACAGACCTATTGCAAGAGCAGATGCAGACATTATGAACGTTTGGCTAGCTCAATATGATGACTACTTGATAGTTTTTTGCACCATGCTTTATGGCTTAGAACCGGTACTACAAACGTTTTTGAAACGTCACGGAACATATGAGATGTTCCATGAGATGAAATTGAATTTCATACTCATGCCAGTGTCAAGAGGTATGAGACCTCTGACAAATACTTCGCCTAAAAGATGGAGGAGAATTGCTCAACTAGTGAGCAAGTGCTTAGATTGTCTGAGTACTACAATCGCTTGAATCAAGTGGGAGTTAATCTTCCAAATAAGATAGTGATTGACAGAGTTCTCTAGTCACCATCACCAAGTTAGTAGAACTTCATGATGAACTATAGTATGCAAGGGATGACGAAAATGATTCCCGAGCTCTTCTTGATACTAAAATCAACGAAGGTAGAAATCAAGAAAGAGCATCAAGTGTTGATGATTGACAAGATCACTAGTTTCAAGAAAAGGTCAAAGGGAAAGAAAGGGAAACTTCAAGTAGAATGGCAAGCAAGTTGTCACTCCCGTGAACAAGCCCAAAGCTGGACGAAAGCCTGAAACTAAGTGCTTCTACTGCAAAGGAAATGGTCACTAGAAGCGGAAATGCCCTCAAGATTTGGTGGATAAGAAGGATGGCAAAGTGAACAAGGGTATATTTGATATACATGTTATTGATGTGTACCTTACTAGTGTTTATAGTAGCCCCTGAGTATTTGATACTTGTTCAGGTTGCTCGAAAAGGGGGTTACAGAATAAACAGAAACTATTTGAGGGTGAAGTGCCGATGTGTGTTGGAAGTGGTTCCAAGATTGATATGATCAGCATTGTACACTCCCTGTACTTTCGAGATTAGTGTATAACCTAAATAAATGTTATTTGGTGTTTGCGTTGAGCAAAAATATGATTAGATCATGTTTGTTGCGATACGATTATTCATCTAAAATGTAGAATAAATTGTTATTCTGTTTACATGAATAAAACCTTCTATGGTCATACACCCAATGTTGATGGTTTATTGAATCTTGATTGTAGTAATACACATATTCATATTATTGATGCCAAAAAGATGCAAAGTTAATAATGATAGTGCAACTTATTTGTGGCACTGCCGTTTGGGTCATATCAGTGTAAGCGCATGAAGAAACTCCATAAAAGATGGATTTTTGGAATCACTTGGTTATGTATCATTTGATGCTTGCGAACCATGCCTTTTGGGCAAGATGACTAAAACTCCGTTCTCCGGAACAATGGAGCGAGCTAGTGACTTATTGGAAATAATACATACCGATGTATGCGGTCCAATGAGTGTTGATGCTCGTGGCAAGTATCGTTATTTTTTGACCTTCACAAGATGATTTGAGCAGATATGAGTATATCTACTTAATGAAGCACAAGTCTGAAACATTTGAAAAGTTCAAAGAATTTCAGAGTGAAGTGGAGAATCATCGTAACAAGAAAATCAAGTTTCTACGATCTGATCGTGGAGGAGAATATTTGAGTTACGAGTTTGGCCTTCATATAAAACAATATGGAATAGTTTCACAGTTCACACCACTTGGAACACCACAGCATTATGGTGTGTCCGAACATCGTAACCACACTTTATTGGATATGGTGCGATCTATGATGTATCTTACTGATTTACCACTATCGTTTTGGGAATATGCATTAGAGATAGCTGCATTCACTTTAAATAGGGCACCCACTAGTAGAAAAGGGGGCATTGGTCCAGGCTGGGTCAGTCCATTAGTCCCGGTTCAATCCAGAACCGGGACCAATGGGGGCATTGGACCCGGTTCGTGAGCCCCGGGGGCCGGCCGGGCCACGTGGGCCATTGGTCCCGGTTCGTCTGGACCTTTTGGTCCGGGTTGGTGGGACGAACCGGGACCAATGTGCCTTTCTCCTGGCCCACCACCATTGGTCCCGGTTGGTGGCATGAACAGGGACCAAAGGTTTCCCTTTAGTCCCGGTTCATACCACCAATCGGGACTAAAGTGTTGGTCCTCGTTGCGGCCAGAGTTTAGTCCCACCTCGCAAACCGAAGGGGGCTCACACCGGTTTATAAGCCCCTCCCTCTCTGCCTTGTTGGAGCTCCTCTCAAAATGAAAATAGATGCCCTTATACAGGAAATTTAACCTAAATTCATACTGAATTTCTCTGAAGCTAGTAGAAATTTATTATGAATTTAGGTTGAATTTTCTCTATAAGCGCATCTATTCTCATTTCTGAGTAGTTTTTTATATAGTTTTTTTCTTTTCTGCTATATTTATTTTTTTCTATTTATTTTTGAGTTGTAATAATTCATTAAAAATAAAAAAGATTTTAGTAAAGTTAATCACAACTATTTTTTCTTCTATTTATTTCTGAGTAGTTTTTTATATAGTTTTTTTTTATTTTCTGCTATATTTATTTTTTCTATTTATTTCTGTGTGGTAATAAGTCAATAAAAATAAAAAAGAGGCGCAATGCTAGTTAATTCGCTTCAAGCCTTTCGGAATAGTGTAAACTGCACTGCACATAGCTTCGTGCAGTCTACCCTATTCCTCAAGGCTTGAAGCGAACCAACATGCAGGTGAGCATTGAGCCTCTTCTTCATCGTCTCTGCACTCAGGGCATATAAACAGCTGCGAGTGCCTCTCGCTTGGCGAGGTGGGACTAAAAAAACAGCTGCAGAAAGAATCAACTAAAAACAGCTGCAGAAAATAAATAAGTAATTAGACAGGTCCATTGGTACCCGTTGGTGGCTCCAAACGGGACAAATGCCCCTCTTTAGTCCTATGGTTCGGCCCTCGTGATACCATGCCAACTTTCAACTTTCAACTTTTTCAGAGTTCATTTGAAATGCTTTAATGCAGAAAACAAAAGAAAACAAATAATGCAGAAAACAAAATAAAAAAATGAAAAAATAAATAAAATAAATAAAGCAAAAAGAAAACAAAAAAACTGTATTCAAATTTGAAAACAAATGGCACTAACAGAAAGTTTATAATTTTTCTAAAACTAAAAGCAAAAAGAATTAAAAAATAAAGCAAAAAAACAAAAGAAAATAAATAATGCAGAAAACAAAACAAAAAATCTGGGAAAAAATAAAAATAGCAACAATAAGTATTTTGTTGTAAGTAGAAACAAAATAAAATAAATAAAGCACGAAACAAAACAAAAAAACAAAAAAATGTTTTCAAATTTGAGAACTAATGGCACTAACAGAAAGTTTAAAATTGTTCTAAAACTAAAAGTAAAAAGAATTAAAAAATAAAGCAAAAAACAAAAGAAAATAAATAATGCAGAAAACAAAACAAAAAATCTGGGAAAAAAATAAAATAGCAACAATAAGTAAAGAGAAAAAAGTGCCTCCTACTGGGGCCCACGGCCTGAATACGACTAGAAACCCACCATGGGCCAGGATTCAGGCCCGCAGGTGGCCCAGTAGGCCCATCAGACAACGCGGTAGTAAGTAGGCCTGTAAGCCTGCAGTGGAGAGGAGCTCGAGAGGGGTGCGGCAGTGGGGCTTATAAACCACTGCGCGCCCCTCTCAGCTAGCAAGGTGGGACTAAACTTTCGTGCCGCACCGTGCCAACACACGACCATTGGTCCCGGTTCGTGGCTCCAACCGGGACCAATGCCCACCCTTTAGTCCCGGTTGGTGGCATCAACCGGGACCAAAGCCCTTTGCTTCCCGCCCTTTGGGCTGCTGAAAAGTGACCTTTGGTCCCGGTTGGTGGTACCAACCGAGACTAAAGGGGTCATTGGTCCCGGTTGGTGCCACCAACCGGGACTAAAGGCTTTGCTATATAAGGAAAATTTCCGAACCGCATCCCCACTTCGATCTCTCCTCCTCTCGATCTCCCGACGCCGCGCGCCGTCGCCTGCCGCCACCTCGCCGTCGCCGCCCCGCCCCGCCCCGACACCGTCGCCACCCCGCCCCGCCCCGACGCCGTCGCTGCCCCGCCCCGCCCTGCCGCCCCGACGTTGCCGTCGCCGTCGCCGTCGACCTCGCCGTGAGCAACATTTTATGATTTTTGTTAGATTTTTTTTAGATTTTTTTGTAGTTTATAGATTTTTTTGTTAGATTAGATGTGTAGTAATTTAGATATGTAGTTCATAGTATGTTAATTTAGATTGTGTAATTAATTTGTTCATATTGTGTTAGATTTTTTTCTGTTAATATATTTTTTTGGTGTAATTAATTTGTTCATATTGTGTTAGATTTTTTTCTGTTAATAGATTTTTTTGGTGTAATTAATTTGTTCATATTGTGTTAGATTTTTTTCTGTTAATTGATTTTTTTTTCTATTAATTTGTTCATAGTACGTTTGGTGATATTATTGTTAATAGAATTTTTGGTGATATTTAGATTGTGTTAGTAAGTACTGTAATTGAACTAGCTAGTTAGAAAAATATAATTACTATTTTATTTAGTTTTTTGGTAATATAATTAGTTAGAAAAATATTAGTTAGTTAGAAAAATACTAGTTTATTTTTAGTAAGTACTATATAGTAAGTGCTACTTTGTTTTTAGTAAGTACTACTTTATTTATTTATAGTAAGTGCTTAGTAGTTGAACTAGATAGTTCATTTAATTAATAAAACTACTTTATTTAACTATATATAGAAGTAGTTTGTAGTAAGTGCTACTTTATTTATTTATAGTAAGTGCTACTTTATTTATTTATAGTAAGTGCTTAGTAGTTGAACTAGATAGTTGATTTAATTAATAAAACTACTTTATTTAACTATATATAGAAGTACGTAGTTCCCGCATCGACGTCGGCGATGCCTATCCCGCATCCTCGTCGTCGTCGACTCGGCGGTGGAGGCCTGCTTGATCAGGGCCATGTTCGGGACTGGGCTCCGCCGGGCTGGTATTGGGAGGTGCTACCTTCTGGGGGACGTAGGTTGGTGAGGAGGCAGCCCGTTGTTGACCCGATCCTTGTTTGGTGGCGGTCGCGTGGGCCAGTGATGGTGCCGAGGCTTCCGGACACCGCGGAGGTGGTACGTCACCGTGTCAGCGAGGAGGACGAGCACGTCCGTCGCTACATGGTTGCGTTGGAGGGCAGGTTCGACAATACCTGGCAGGTTCTTCAGGGATCTCACTGGAGCTATGATCCTGTGATCGTTCCTTATCTTTGGGTGTCCACCGCCCGCGACGATACCCGTCGGGCGCTACGGTTCTAGCTGTATTAATTAGCGATGCTATATGTATGATAGTATTCGAGGAGTATTCGACGATGTACGGACACAAGAGATGATGTACTTTTGGTTATAATTGAATGCATGCTAATTTGAATACTACTTTATTTTACGATTTGGTTTTGCTTATTGAATGCTCATATTGGAAAAGTACTCCTACTTTGAATGCTAAAATTGAAGAGCACTCCATGCAGAAATCTAGGAGCCCCCTCCATCATCCACGCCGTCGTGGGGGTAGCTTCTCCTTCATTCCCGTGTGCTAGACAATTTGTTGTAATAATGCACTCGGGAATGAAAGGAGGAGCTACATACCATCACCGATAGTCAACCCGTGATTAATAATAATGATCTAATTTAGGTTTTTTAGTACATATATTTAATATTTGAATTATGAACTTAGGCCGGAAATGTCGTACTCGGACGATGAAAACCGCCCGGGGGAGTGCGACTGGTGCCACGACGACCGAGGTATGTGCGACAGGTTCATTGAGCTGGACGAAGATCGGCGCTTCAGCATTAAGCTCGAGGAGACCTTCGATGTTCATACGGTACGCAACGACGACAATAGTTTTTTTCGTAATTAAGCACGACTTCAACTATTTTAACGTGTATTTTTCATCTTTTCCAATTCGACTAGCTTATCCCATGCTTTGCAAGACGCTATGTCTTGGAGAGGATGGGTTTTGAAGACCATGAAAGTATGGAAACCAAAAATTTATCCTAAGTACCCATCATGTTGTGGATTTTCAAGTAAAGTTGTACAATGCTCAGAGTGTAACCCATTTTGGTTGCAAAAACTGGGAAGCACTTTGCAAGATGTATGGTTTTGATGAGGGTATGCTTGTCACCATGGATCTTGGTGATCCTACAATCGCGCAAGAGAGACCTACGATTTTCGTCCTTGTGGATACACCTCCAATTCTTCCCCCATGTGAGCTTAACATAGTTATTAAGTAATTTATATTGTTTATTTCAAAATAGTTGACAACTTATTTCCATTGACAGCTTATTTTCATTCTTCAAAGAATGTGCGGAAGATGGTAGACAGAACCTACTACACCGAAGGCTCCGAACTAACTTATCAGGAGAAAAATCATCTGGTCGCATTTTGTACTGATCTTGAGAATTACAATGTCTACAATCGAACTCCTCAACATTATGGTCAATACGTGCCACTAGTGCACGTGTTGAACTACGGTAACTACCATGGAGATACCCTGGTAAGATTTTTTACTATTACGACATCCGTGCATCTTTTTGCACACTTCTAAAACTAGTACATCATTGCTAACTACGAAGTTATTACTATGTTTTTCAACAGATAATCCCGAATGATTGTGTGCCTCATCTGATGTATACACACGGTAGCCTTCATGTTTTGAACATACAACCAGGTCTTCCTACGAATCTGAACTGTCCATACCGGGTTTCTAAAAGAAGTGGAGACATGACAATCAAAGAATGGAAAAAATGTATGGACAGTCGTAAGGAGCTTCTTGGAAGCAACAATCAGCGAAGGGCAAAAATTGGAGACAGGATGATCGCCATTCTTCATAATGGAGAGTCAGGGTCTATATTGTTTTATGCTATTTTACCTTAAGGGTGTTTAGGTCATGTCCTACCTGATACTGATGATCATGTGCTAAGAACAATTATGTAGGGTTGGGTTCGATGACTATGAGGATGATGATCGTATGACTTATTATTAATAACGAGTAGAAGTTGTATGATGATGCATGATTAGTAGGACTTGTTATTATATATGATGATGTATGATGCGAGCATGCACGAGTTATTATATCAGCTGGTGAAATGAACATATATAGCAGCAGCGTTGGTAAACCAAGGACGAAGATATAAGAGAGGACACTTCTCTCTATTAGCTAGCTAATAACAACCTAAAAATAACCCCCAAAACCACTAAAGCAGCCACTTTTCTAAAAAAACATGGACTTTTGGTCCCGGTTGGTGCCACCAACCGGGACCAAAGGCCCCCTGACTGGGCTCGGCGCACAGGGCCACGTGGAGGCACATTGGTCCCGGTTCGTGTTTGAACCGGGACTAATGGGTGGAGGTATTAGTAACAACCCATTAGTCCCGGTTCATGAACCGGGACTAAAGGCCCTTACGAACCGGGACTATTAGGTGTTTTTCTACTAGTGACCATCAAAATCCGTTGAGACGACGCCTTATGAACTGTGGTTTGGCAAGAAACCAAAGTTGTCATTTCTTAAAGTTTGGGGCTGTGATGCTTATGTGAAAAAGTTTCAACCTGATAAGCTCGAACCCAAATCGGAGAAGTGCGTCTTCATAGAATACCCAAAGGAAACTGTTGGGTACACCTTCTATCACAGATCCGAAGGCAAGATATTCGTTGCTAAGATGGATCCTTTCTAGAGAAGGAGTTTCTCACGAAAGAAGTGAGTGGGAGGAAAGTAGAACTTGATGAGGTAATTGTACCTTCTGCCTTATTGGAAAGTAGTTCATCACAGAAATCAGTTCCAGTGATTCCTACACCAATTAGTGAGGAAGTTAATGATGATGATCATGAAACTTCAGATCAAGTTGCTACCAAACCTCGTAGGTCTTCCAGAGTAAGATACGCACTAGAGTGGTACGGTAATCTAGTTCTAGAAGTCATGTTACTAGACCATGATGAACCCACGAACTATGAGGAAGTGATGATGAGCCCAGATTCCGCGAAATGGCTTGAAGCCATAAAATCTGAGATAGGATCCATGTATGAGAACAAAGTATGGACTTTGGTTGACTTGCTCAATGATAAGCAAGCCAAGTTAAATAAATGGATCTTCTGGAGGAAGACGGACACTGATAGTAGTGTTACTATCTACAAAGCTCGACTTGTTGCAAAAGGTTTTCAACAAGTTCAAGGTGTTGAATATGATGAGATTTTCTCACTCGTAACGATGCTTAAGTCTGTCCGAATCATGTTAGAAATTGCCACATTTTATGAAATCTAGCAAATGGATATCAAAGCTGTGTTCCTGAATTGATTTCAGGAAGAAGAGTTGTATATGATGCAACTAGAAGGTTTTGTCGATCCGAAAGGTGCTAACAAAATGTGCAAGCTCCAATGATCCATCAATGGACTGGTGCAAGCATCTCGGAGTTGGAATATACGCTTTGATGAATTGATCAAAGCATATGGTTTTATGCAGACTTTTGGAAAGGCCTGTATTTACAAGAAAGTAAGTGGGAGCACTACAGCCTTTCTGATAAGTATATGTGAATGACATATTGTTGATCGGAAATGATGTAGAATTTTCTGGAAAGCATAAAGGAGTGTTTGAAAGGAGTTTTTCCAAGAAAGACCTCAGTGAAGCTGCTTACACATTGAGCATCAAGATCTATAGAGATAGATCAAGACGCTTGATAAGATTTTTCAATGAGTACATACCTTGACAAGATTTTGAAGTAGTTCAAAATGGAACAGTCAAAGAAAGAGTTCTTGCCTGTGTTGCAAGGTGTGAAGTTGAGTAAGACTCAAAACCCGACCATGGCAGAAAATAGAAAGAGAATGAAAAGTCATTCCCTATGCCTCAGTCATAGGTTCTATAAAGTATGCCATGATGTGTACCAGACCTATTATATACCTTGCTCTGAGTTTGGCAAAGGAATACAATTTTGATCTAAGAGTAGATCACTGGATAGTGGTCAAGAATATCCTTAGTGAGGACTAAGGAAATGTTTCTCGATTATGGAGGTGATAAAAGAGTTCGTCGTAAAGAGTTACATCGATGCAAGCTTTTACACCGATCCAGATGACTCTAAGTCTCAATCTGGATACATATTAAAACTGGGAGCAATTAGCTAGAGTGGCTCCATGCAGAGCATTGTAGACATAGAATATTTGCAAAATACATACGGCTCTGAATGTGATAGACCCAATGGCTAAACTTCTCTCACGAGCAAAACATGATCATACCTTAGTACTCTTTGGGTGTTAATCACATAGCGATGTGAACTAGGTTATTGACTCTAGTAAACCCTTTGGGTGTTGATCACATGACGATGTGAACTATGGGTATTAATCACATACAGATGTGAATATTGGTGTTAAATCACATGGCGATGTGAACTAGATTATTGACTCTAGTGCAAGTGGGACTGAAGGAAATATGCCCTAGAGGCAATAATAAAGTTATTATTTATTTCCTTATATCATGATAAATGTTTATTATTCATGCTAGAATTGTATTAACCGGAAACATAATACATGTGTGAATACATAGACAAACCGAGTGTCACTAGTATGCCTCTACTTGACTAGCTCGTTGAATCAAAGATGGTTACGTTTCCTAGCCATAGACATGAGTTGTCATTTGATTAACGGGATCACATCATTAGGAGAATGATGTGATTGACTTGACCCATTCCGTTAGCTTAGCACACGATCATTTAGTATGTTGATGTTGCTTTCTTCATGACTTATACATGTTCCTATGACTATGAGATTATGCAACTCCCGTTTATCGGAGCAACACTTTGTGTACTACCAAACGTCACAACGTAACTGGGTGATTATAAAGGTGCTCTACAGGTGTCTCTGAAGGTACATGTTGGGTTGGCGTATTTCGAGATTAGGATTTGTCACTCCGATTGTCGAAGAGGTATCTCTGGGCCCTCTCGGCAATACACATCACTTAAGCCTTGCAAGCATTGAATCTAATGAGTTAGTTGCGGGATGATGTATTACGAAACAAGTAAAGAGACTTGCCGGTAACGAGATTGAACTAGGTATTGAGATACCGACGATCGAATCTCGGGCAAGTAACATGCCGATGACAAAGGGAACAATGTATGTTGTTATGCGGTCTGACCGATAAAGATCTTCGTAGAATATGTGGGAGCCAATATGAGCATCCAGGCTCCGCTATTGGTTATTGACCGGAGACGTGTCTCGGTCATGTCTACATAGTTCTCGAACCCGTAGGGTCCGCACGCTTAACGTTACAATGACAGTTATATTATGAGTTTATATGTTTTGATGTACTGAAGGTTGTTCGGATTCCCGGATGTGATCACGGACATGACGAGGAGTCCCGAAATGGTCGAGATATGAAGATTGATATATTGGAAGCCTATGTTTGGATATCGGAAGTGTTCCGGGTGAAATCGGGATTTTACTAGAGTACCCGGAGGTTACCGGACCCCCCCCCCCCGGGGGAGGTTAATGGGCCTTGCGGGCCTTTACGGAGAAGAGGAGAGGCGGCCAGGGCTGGGCCGCGCACCCCTCCCCCCTAGTCCGAATAGGACAAGAAGAGGGGGGCGGCGCGCCCCCTTCTTTCCTCTCTCCCTCCTCTTTCCCCCTCCCAAGTCCTAATCCAACTAGGAAAGAGGGGGGAGTCCTACTCCCGGTCGGAGTAGGACTCCTCCCGGCGCGCCTCTCCCCTTGGCCGGCCGCACCCCCCCTTGCTCCTTTATATACGGGGGTAGGGGGCACCCTAGACACAACAATTGATCATTGATCTCTTAGGCGTGTGCGATGCCCCCTCCACCATAGTCCACCTCGATAATACTGTAGCGGTGCTTAGGCAAAGCCCTGCGTCCGTAGAACATCAACATCGTCACCATGCTGTCGTGCTGACAAAACTGTCCCTCAACACTCGGTTAGATCGGAGTTTGAGGGACGTCATCGGGCTGAACGTGTGCTGAACTCGGAGGTGTCGTATGTTTGGTACTTGATCGGTCGGATCATGAAGACGTACGACTACATCAACCGCGTTGTGCTAACGCTTCCGCTTACGGTCTACGAGGGTACGTAGACATCACTCTCCCCTCTCGTTGCTATGCATCACCATGATTTTGCGTGTGCGTAGGATTTTTTTTGAAATTACTATGATCCCCAACATGATCTTCGTGAGAGTTCTTTGTGGGGTTAGGTTGTGGTGTGCAAGTTCAAGTGAAGCATCACGAAAAGATCAAATGCTTGAAGCTTACCGGCCATTGTGATGACAATGGACTTGTGAAGATTTGCCGAAGAGTGGCTCACCCATAGTGGAGTATGGGGGAGCAATCAACTAGTCTTCATCGAGCCAACGCAATCAAGAAAGGTGGTCCAACTTGAGGGAGTCAAGATCATCATCATCTAGCTCAAGTGGACCTTGTGCAAGGCAAAGGTTTTCCCTTCATAGGTTTTCCTTTTTACTGGTCTAATGGTGGTAGTTGGGAGACCGAGTTTTAGGATCGATTGTCGTACTATCAAGGGGGGCTCTCGATGAGTAACTTGATCTTATCATTCGTAGAGAGCTCAAACCATTGCATCCTTGCATCATCTTTCTTGGTTCTTGTTTGGTTCTCTTTGTGAGTTTTGGAGCTTATGGTCATCTTGATGACAAGCTCGGGTTCATAAAAACGGAGTTCACATGCATCTTCTATGATGTTTTCGATGCTGGAGTTTCTGCCGGTTCTTCTCTGTTGGAGGTTTCTCTCCTCTTTTTGTTAGGCATTCCTCCTCTGCCTCTTCTTACTATGTTAGGCATTCCTCCTCTGCCTCTTCTTACTATGTTGGTTCTTCTATGTTGGAGTTTCTGCAGTTTTGATGCTACTCGTTGTCTTGTATCCAACAAGCTTGAGTTTGCTCAATTCGGAGCTCATATGAAGAAATTATGGCAGTTCTATTTTTCTCCCTGCGGTAGTACCACGGTGGCCGCGGTAGTACTGCTTGTAGCGTCAAGCGGTAGTACCGCTTGTAGCGTCAAGCAGTAGTACCGCTCCAGTACCGCTCTACTACCGCCTCGATTTTGGGTCTTGCACTTTTCATGTCGGGTTTAGCAGTAGTTGCACGACAGTAAGGCATGGTAGTTCCGCCTATAAGCAGTAGTACCGTCTATAAGCATTAGTAGCGCTCCGGTTGGGCGGTAGTACCGTTACTGCATTACTGCCACCGTTCTCTGCTCTGCCCTGCCACATTTGGTACCGTGTTCTGCTCCTCCAGCAGTAGTACCACTGTGGTGAGCGGTAGTACTGCTTATAAACGGTACTACCGCCTCAAGGTTCATGTGTTGTTGCTCCTTTTCCCTGCTTCTTCCGCCCGAGCGGTAGTACCGCTTGTGTGCGGGCTGAGCACATAACGGTTGGATTTTCCCCCTCCTATAAAAGGGGGTCTTCTTCCCCAATGAACCTTATCCTTTGAGCTCGTGTTCTTCCCCCATTGTTGACCTTCTTTGAGCTTGCTAACTCTCAATCCCTCCATGGATTCTTGCTAGTTTTTGATGGAAAAGAGAGAGGAGATCTAGATCCACATTTCCACCAATCACTTTCTCCTCTATGTGAGGGGAACCCCTTGGATCTAGATCTTGGAGTTCTTGGTGTTCTCCTTCTTGTTCTTCCTCTCATCTTCCTCCCTAGCATTAGTTGCTTCGGTGGGATTTGATAGAGAAGGACTTGGTCACTCCTTGTACCCTTGCCATTGCATTTGGTGCATCGGTTTGAGTTCTCCACGGTGATACGTGGAAGTGAAGTTTGAGAAGCTTATTACTCTTGGGTGTTTGGGCACCCTAGAGCTTGTTCCTCTTGGGTGCCTTGGCGCCCTAGACGGTTGGTGTTGCTCGGAGCTCAATCATTGTGGTGTAAAGCTTCGGTCAAGCGTTGGGGTCTCCAATTAGGTTGTGGAGATCGCCCCGAGCAATTTGACGGGTACCTGTGACCGCCCCCAAGGGTTGCCAAAGTGTACGGGTTCGGTGACCGCCCCCAAGGGTCGCCATTTGTACGGGTTCGGTGACCGCCCTCAAGGGTCCCTTAGAGGAATCACGACGTCTTGCATTGTGTGAGGGCATGAGGAGATTACGGTGGCCCTAGTGGCTTCTTGGGGAGCATTGTGCCTCCACACCACTCCAAACGGAGATTAGCATCCGCAAGGGTGTGAACTTCGGGATACATCGTCGTCTCCGCGTGCCTTGGTTATCTCTTACTCGAGCCCTTTACTTATGCACTTTACTTTGTGATAGCCATATTGTTATTTGTCATATATCTTGCTATCACATAGTTGCTTATCTTGCTTAGCATAAGTTGTTGGTGCACATAGGTGAGCCTAGTTGTTTTAGGTTTTGTGCTTGACAAATTAACCGCTAGGTTTATTCCACATTTGTTCAATCCTAAACCGTAGTTATTTTAAAGCGCCTATTCATCCCCCCCCTCTAGGCGACATCCTTGATCTTTCATCTGGGCTGCGCGCCGGCGAGGGCGGCCGGATCCCGCCGGAGACGGACAGGGGAAAGTGGCTGCGGCGAGGGTTTCGGGGGCGGGAGCGGGTCCGAGGCTTTAGATAGAGGAAACTGGTTGCTTGGGGCTAGCTGCTGGTGGCCAGTCTGCTATGATGGTGGAAGCCGTTAGGATGATGTAAACCCTGCTACCTGGCCATTACAACCATCTTAAATCTGAGACATATTTTTAAGGATGCTTCAACTCTGCTGTCGCAATGACACTTCACTCAACAACACAGTTCAGCATATGAAACTGAACAACCAATCTACTCCCAGATGAAAACGTGCCCACTCGGCTAGTTGGCATGCGACGAGAAAGTAGTAAGCTCGCTAGTGAGCAAAAGAACAACGTAGGGCGTTATGGATAGTCACTTTTATAGGTGTGGATATAGTTGGTCCCATCATTAATTTCCCTCGTACTAGATGTACATGAGCAACATGTAACCCTTTTTTCTCTCGCAAAAAAGCAGTCCCTCCGATCAAAAATAAATGTTGTGGTTTTAGTTCAGGGAGTGACACGTAACACATCAAGTGCTGGACACATGTAGTTGGATGGTTGATTCAAATAGTAAACAATACCTAATGTTGGATGGTTAGGAGGACATTGGTATCCTCTACCACCAGACTTGACATTGGTGGTCGCATTTTCCTCGATTTATTCTAGACCTTTCGGTGATGTGCATTCGGTGGGAGGAGACGTTTTCATCAACAACGGAGGCTTTTGTGGAGACTTCTTCAATCTTAAGATGATGTGCCGGTTTTGTCTCTCAAAGATACTCATAGGGATATGATGTGCGTGCGTGCATTCATAGGGAAGAGTGTATGTGAGGAGTTTGACTATACTTTGTTCAAGAAAAAATAATACCTACTTACCTAATAAAAGACCATGATTTTACTAAGAAATCAAAGCGATTCTTCTAAAATAATAAGACGTGGTCACTTGACCATCCTAGCCACAGCGCGCACATCGCTTAATTTCGAGGGAGCTTAGATATTGTAGTGATTTAGCCTTCCAATCGGCCAAAGATGTCACGATAACGCATGTGCATCCCATGGACCTTGCCAAGACTGCACAGATCGCCACCGATGTGGAGTAAAAATACAAAATTGCGGTCACCGGTTGGCTGAGCACTCAGTGTTATGAAGGGCATGAAGTTGTTCAAGCTGACCATGTTGGGGAACGTTGCATGAAAAGAAAAATTACGCACATGCAAGATCTAGTCATGGAGATGCATAGCTACGAGAGGGGAAGAGCGTCTACATACCATTGTAGATTGCTAAGCAGAAGCGTTTATCAACGCGGTTGATATAGTCGTACAACTTCATGATCCATTTCAATCAAGCACCGAACGCACGACACCTCTGCGTTTCAGCACACGTTCAGCTCGATGACCTCATCGCCTTCTCGATCCAGTAAGAGGGGTGAATTAGTAGATGAGTTCCGGCAGCACGATGGCATGATGACGGCAGTGGTGAAACTATTTCCGCAGGGCTTCGCCAAGCACAATGGATTTGGAACGGAGGACGAACTAGAGAGAGGGGGCGCCGACACATGACTTGGGATTCGTGGTATATGGCGCCCCCTCCCCTCCTCTCTTATATATAGGTGGATGGGGAGGCAAGGCAGCCCTAGGCGCTCGAAGGGGGCCGGCGGCCGCCCTAGAGCGCCTGCCCTAGGCGCGCCCCTTCCTTTCTTGGCGCATAGGGAGAAGGTAGGAGGGGAGGCTCCCCCACCCTTTCCTTTCTTAGCATGAGGAAGAGAAGGCAAGAGGGGGCCTGCCCTCTTTCTTCCTTCGCTAGGGCTGGCGGCCATGAGTGGGCTGGTGTGCTCCCCTCATTGGCCAGTTTGGCCCAATAACTCCCCGTGGCTTCTCGGAACCCCTTTCGGTCATCCGATAATTATCCAGTGCATTCCCAAACTCTTCCGAAGACCAAATACTATCATCCTATGTATCAATCTTTACCTCCGTACTATTCCGGAGCTCCTCGCCATGTCCATGATCTCATCCGAAACTCCAAACAACATTCGGTCACCAACATACACAACTCATATAGTACTATATCGTCAACGAACGTTAAGCATGCGGACCCTACGGGTTCGAGAATGATGTAGACATGACCGAGACGCTTCTCTGGTCAATAACCAATAGAGGGACCTGGATGCCCATATTGGTTCCTACATATTCTATGAAGATCTTTATCAGTCGAACCTTTTTGACAGCGTACGTAGTTCCCTTTGTCCGTCGTTATGTTACTTACCCGAGATTCGATCATCGGTATCTCCATACCTAGTTCAATCTTGTTACCGGCAAGTCACTTCTCATTTCGTAATACATCATCTTGTAACTAACTCCTTAGTCACTTTGCTTGCAAACTTCTTGTGATGTTGTATTACCGAGAGGGCCCAGAGATAGCTTTCCGTCATACCGAGTGACAAATCCTAATCTTGATTCACACCAACTCAACAAACACATTCAGAGATACCTGTAGTGCACCTTTATGGTCACCCTGTTATGAAGTGACGTTTGATAGCTGAAAGCACAAGTGCTCCCTGGGTGATTTTGGTAATTAATGACAACATATCTCTTGTTGGACTAATACTTTTATCGAGTACATTTCAGACGAGTTCAACAATGGCATGGCAAGAACAAGAGGATGTGGAACCCCTTAAAAATGCTAAGGACAAAGATTGGCAAAAGCTCAAGACTCTTCTCTTTCATTTTAGTGATCCAATATCACATTGAGTCCATAGGAAAGCCAATAATATAAAAGGGGATGAGGTGTTTCTTAATGGTCTACTTGCTCAAAGTGCTTAGTGATATTTCTCCAAAACCCTCAACCACTTTCTCATTTCCACATATGTCCAACACCTAAAGTCAAACTCGACCCCACCGATTTGATCTATCCGGCGCCACCGAGTTCATTTGACATAGCCAGTGCCAGAAACCCTAGACAATCTGGTCTCACCGATACGGATCTCGGTCTCACCGAGATGGCATTGCAAACTCTCTGTTTACCTTTGTAACATTTCGGTCTCACCGAGATGAGCGATCGGTCCGGCCGAGTTTGCCTGACAAACTCTTTGTTTGCTCATTGCTGAAATCGGTCTCACTGAGTTTAGGCAATCGGTCTCACGAGATGAGGTTTTTCCCTAGCCCTAGCACATCGGTCCCACCGAGATTCCTAACACTCACATTTTGAACTGAATCGGTCTCACCGAGTTCTTCTATTCGGTCTGACCGAGTTGGGTCAAATGTGTGTAACGGTTGGATTTTATGTGGAGGCTATATATACCCCTCCACCCCCTTCTCCATTTGAGAGAGAGCCATCAGAACGTGCCTACACTTCCACTACTCATTTTCTGAGAGAGAACCACCTACTCATGTGTTGACCAAGACATTCCAATCCAACCACAAGAATCTTGATCTCTAGCCTTCCCCAAGTTGTTTTCCACCCAAATCTTCTTTCCACCATAGCCAAATCTGTGAGAGAGAGTTGAGTGTTGGGAGACTATCATTTGAAGCACAAGGGCAAGGAGATCATCATCAACACACCATCTATTACCTTTTGGAGAGTGGTGTCTCCTAGATTGTTTATGTGTCACTTGGGAGCCTCCAACAAGATTGTGGAGTTGAACCAAGGAGTTTCTAAGGGCAAGGAGATCGCCTGCTTCGTGAAGATCTACCCGAGTGAGGCAAGTCCTTCGTGGGCGATGGCCATGGTGAGATAGACAAGGTTGCTTCTTCGCGGACCTTCATGGGTGGAGCCCTTCGTGGCACTACAAGGAAAAGGCCTACTAATGGCGCACCTAATTTGGCCATTAATGGCGCATCAGTGGTGCGCCATTAGTGCCACGCCATTAGTATATTTTACTAATGGCGCACCACTGGTGCGCCATTAGTATCTGGTATACTAATGGCGCACCACTGGATGCGCCATTAGTATATACAACAGTGCGCCATTAGTATGCCTCCCAGGGGGCCATGTATACCCAGGTGCTTTGGCATACTAATGGTGCATAACAGCAAGATGCGCCATTAGTAACTTCGGCATACTAATGGCGCACTGTCTAATGATGCGCCATTAGTATCCTTTGGCATACTAATGGCGCACTATGGTGTGACGCGCCATTAGTATGAATATTAGGGTTTTTTTAATTTTTTTATTTTCTGTTTTTTGCATAGGTTACAAAATGTATAATTGGACAAAATATAGACAGCACACATCAACAACAGATTCATCGAATACAATAGAAGATTAGTCTCTGAATACAATTCATCATATTAGTCTCCAAATTGAAAAGACCGAACAAAGATAGAACATTATATTACAAGTCTCGAGACCGCGAGTAGAGAGTTTGTCTTCACATTACAAGTCGATATCGATCATCTAAACTACCATCACATAGAAGAGAGCTGCGGTCATCACGATGAGCATCATCACGATGAAACTCATCTTCATCCGGTTCCTCCAACGCTCCCTCCCCTCTCCCGCTAGATAGCGGGCGTATCTAGATTCGGCCTCGGCCCTAGTGGTGTACCCTTTGTAACTGTTACCGCTGAATCGGTGAACCTGTCTCCGACACTCCTCCTAGTCGTCGTAGACTCCGGTAACCTTACCCTTGTACACGACATACGTCGGCATCGCTATGCACTAGCCAAACGAAACGTTAGTACCAATTCACAGACAATACATAAGCAATATATAAGTATGCAACAGAACGATCGGAAGAGAAAAGCAAGACATTAATAGCATCGATTACATCTAAGTTGAACGACTCTCGAAACCAAAGAGACATACTACAAGTTCATTAAAGTTTAATTACAACATGAGCCAATCGATGTTTTAGAACTAGACACAGCATCACTGCTTTCGACTCGACTCAAGGGACCGGAGCGTGGATGAAGCCGCCGTCTATCGTGGGAGTCATGAAAGAACGGGCGTTGTCAGCCTGCATTTGTAGCATTGTGTCGATGTCACTGTTGGACGGTTGATTTCTGAGGTAGAACTGCCCCGAGGTACGAAGGACATCTTGATGGATGATTTCCGCAAACTCCGACTGGATGCGAAAGAATTCTTGTCGGAGGTCCGCGTCCTGGATTGCCGACACGCTCTTTGCCCAATCTTTGAGTTTACTCGGCAGCAGAAGTTGATGATGGTCTCGTACGATCGCCCGCATGTGATGGATGGCGTAGTAGGCACCCTTCTGACCGCCAGGTGGCTGCTTGACGCAGCAGAATGTTGTATTGTGGGAGAACATGTGCTTGTCGTACTTACGAATAGGCCTGGTGAAGGTGCCTCCAGATTTGGCATAGCCAGGGAGAACATCATCAAGAACCTTCTTGACATTTGTGTAGTCTAGGTTCGACTGACAGTCCGGGTCGAAATACGTGGCCATGGAATATTTGCGGCTTAGGAGGATGAGCGTGCAATGTGTGTCACTGCAGAAAACACGGAATGTTAAAAGAAAAACGATCGAAATCTAAGAATTCATATGTTACGGGCCGGTTGAGGGGAGGACTTACTCGGGAAAGTAAGGCACGAGGAAGTTATCCTTATCTTGGTTTGCCAGAATGACGCCTTCGAGGTAAGAACTCGCGACTTGCCGGTCCCCAGTGCTGCCCAAGATCTTGGCACGCATGTAGAAGGGGTCGACTATCACGATGTCCGGGGTCTTGTCGCGAATGATCCGCATCTCCATACTCAGCGAAAATAGCCGAACGAAGGTGTAGTGCAGTGGATGAAGGTTCATCATAGCGTGGATGTCATCAAACCGCAGGACGATCGTACGCCCGGTGGAGTTATCCACAAAGCCCTTGCCCTCTGGCACCTTGGCCGCGAAAACCGGGTATGCCACATCCTTCTCTCTGAGACGCCGCTTCTCCAAAGAAAGAACACTGTCATGCAGACTCCGTATAGCACCGGTTGCAGCATTGAGCATATTTGTCGGTAGCATCGCCCTACCCGCCACATGCACCCTCCTCGAGATATCCTTAGGTGAAGGTGGCCCGTCCTGAGCACGGATCGTACTCGGTGCCGGCTGGCTCGCACCCTTGTTAGTCTTTCTTTTGCGTGCCTTCTTCTTCTCCTGTAATGGGACCGAGTTTTGCTCACAGACCGCCTTCTTGAGTGTGTTTGGGCTGATAATATTTTGCACCTCGCCTATCTGAGGCTCGGTGAAGTCGGCAGCTGGAGGCGTCTCCTGAGAGCTGAACGGCAGACGACGCCTGTTGCAACTTGGCTTCTCCACAGTACCAGCTAGATTACGCACGTCTTTTGTTGGGTTGGGTTCTTGAGAAGGAGCCCCCATGAAGTCTCCATCGTACCCATGTTCAGCAAAGTACTGATCGACATTGCCAAATGTATCGTCGTCGTAGTCGTTCTGATCCTGTGCCATATGCATGTTTGGATCCAGTGGCATAGGGATGTCCGGCACCGTTGTGGCGGTCTTGCCATGGGGCCGACTTGGCGCCGGCACGACTGGCGGTGTTGTCTTTGGGGTAGTGTCCCCCGCCCCCAAACGAATCTGGCTCTTCGGCCAAAGCAGGGGCCAGCTCAGGCAGGCGCTGAGGGTCATCACGTCATCATCGTCGGCCCCGACGGGTCGAATCAGAGGTAACAACTCGTCGCAGCCTGGCAGCACCCGAACCAGTTGAACCCTAAACAAGTTGGGTGGCATCTGAGTACCGTGGAACAAGGGGTTGCCCGGTTGAACGATTTGGCCCTTGGCGACATCGACCAACTCGTTGTTCATGAAGTGCAGGAGAGTGCACGGAACGTCGGCGGCGCGCTGCGAAAACATGTAGGGCGTCAGGGATGCCCAGTCAAAGGCAAGGAGATGAAGTCCTCGGCCGAGAGAGGCTTAATTAGTTACCATGATGATGGCGTCGAGCTCGGCTAATGTCAAGGCACCGCCAACGGCGGGCGTGCAGTTGACGGAGGGGCCGCTTGCTGCAGAGGTGCCGGCCGGCGTACACCCGGGTGCATTAAGCTCCCGTGCCGGCGTCAGAGACACCAATACCGCCTCCGCCGGAGATACCAATGGCCCCACCATCGCATTCTGCGAGTTGCTGGCCATGAAGCTAGGAATCGGGGGCGGCCCCTATTGGCCGCTCGCAATCCACGCACTCAACCCCTGGATCAAGGTAGGCACAATGGCGGTGATCGTCGCTCCAAGTCGTTGTTCCACTTGCTCTTGGACAATCTCCGGAATCCGCACCACCTGTGCCTTGAGTTCTTGAACCTTGCGCGCCTGGCTTTCCGAGCTGGTCTTTTTCTCTTTCCGCACACCAGCGGTATAGTATGACCCCCATTTTGTGGACAAGCCTTTGACGGCCACACGACCAGCTGACGTCGGCTTACTGAGCTTATCCTTGTTCTTCATTACATTCAACGCCCTATTTAGAGTGGTGTCCCAAGGGTTGCTCGTAGTCGACCCCGCGCTACTGCTTTCAGTCGCCTGCGGAAGAAATGTGAACCATTTAGAAATTTGGCTTCATTAATTAGAATGCAACCATATGGAGCTAATTACGCGGGGGTGTATTCCTTACCAGAACAAGCTCAAGCGCCCTGGTCTTCGGATCCGTGGTAAGCTCCTTTGTTATCGGGTCCTCCTTGTACCGGGCCCTGACAAAGTTCCTGGTCTGCTTGTTACCACTGTATTTCTTGAAGCGGGGCGGTAGGCCTTGCTCGGCACGCTCCGCGTCCTCCTTGTCCCATATAGGCTCCGCCACTCTGTAACCGCCAGGACCGAGTTTGTGTTCCCCTAAGTTCAGCTCCCGCATTTCTTTCCCCCACTGACTTGATTGGGAGTTTGCGGTGCTCGAGCAATTGATCTTGAAGTCGTTGTACTCATCTTCGGTGATCGAGGGATTTTTATCCTTGATCTTCTCATAACTCTCACCTTTCTCGATCATTCTCTTCACATTGCTTTTCCAAGTAGACAGGGCCTTGCTCATCTTCGTGAGGGCAGCATTGTTCACTTTATTCCCTTTGAGGCTTGTGTTTTCAAAAGCAGCGGGGAACTTGTATCGTTCGTGCAGCTTCGTGAAGAGGAGGTTGCACAAATTCCCTCGGTCGGGATGCCTCAGGTTCTCGGTGTTGATCGAGACGGTGCTCCGGAGAATGCACCCGAGCTGAAGCGAGTACCCCTTGACTATTCGTTCGGGTGCCGTTGGATTCCCGACGGAGTCCACTTCAGTAACTTCCTCCTTGAGGGTGCGGAGCACGATCGGGCGCCGGTCCTTCCGTTGCCTCTTCTGTTGGCTGCCATCTGTGCGTGCGCCGCCATCATTAGTGGTGGCATCCTCGGCGGCACCATCAGTGGTGGCATCAGTGGGGTCATCCTCGGCGGTACCATCAGTGGTCTCAGGATCGATGGGGAAGGCGGCATCCTCATACAAGTGAGGTTGTTCCTCCATCTCCTGGGACAGCTCCCAGAATGCCTTGCCGCCCGAACCACCGGCCTGATCGTTGTTGGCCATGTTTCTCTCTAAATAGGAACAAAGTTTGGTCAAAAAGTTGGTTATTGTCAAGGAACAAGATCATAGTCTCATCATTTAGGGTTTGTCGACACCGAGGCATCCTAAAAGCTAAGCTTTTATCATTGAGGGTTTTTCGACGCCGAGGCACCCTAAAAGCCTAAGCTTTCATCATTAGTCACAAGTACCCCATATGTCCTATTTTTAGCAAACTCATGCTAAAATTCACGGAAAATTTCAGCATGACCTTTGCTGAAAATAGGACATATGGAGTACCCGAATTTGCTGGAACGGAAGTTAATCGACATTCCAGGAAACTCAAGGGCCTCTCGGGTGGACAAGGCAAAAAAGGCCTCCATCACAACATGGAAAATACCGTTTAGCTAGCTACAGTTCAGTGCCATATTTCACTGGATTAAAATAAGCACATACACATAACTGACAGCACACATACACATCACTGATTTAACGAAATTTGCACACAAGTCAGTAGCACTTCATCATCATATAAAGTATACATCAAAATTGCCAGCCAGGAATCAACATTACAAAATCAAAGGAAAAAAACAGAAGAATTCTCCAAGCAACAAGTTTGCTTCTTCTCTTCCAACATAGAACTAATTCAGAAGAAAGAACATAGATGTCTTAAGGACGCCGGCAACGAGCGCCATTGCCCCACAGCACATACTTTGTTTTTTAACTTCTAGGCACAAGCGAGATGCAAATAGCATAGAAACTGCTGCAGGTTGCTTTTTAACGGATACCTGACAAACTCTATGGCATACACTAGCGGTTGTAGCAATAGCAGGCAGGCATACAACAAGAGCACACTCTCATTGACTGGTTACATATTTGTGTACATATATAATTACTAGCTATCTTGAAAATGATATGGATTTTACTCAGCTTCCCTACAATCACTTTACACTTATCTGTTATTTATCTGCAGGTGTTTGAGACATCCACCTTATTCTAGGTTATAACTCCAGCTGCATTGTAATTATACAAATTATTATCATGGCAGTTGTGAGCGTATGTGTATATTGATAGTATCCTCATCGCTTTGTAGTTACTTGGACATCAGATGTGACAAATATGTACACAAAGGGGCCACCATTGGTACATGCCCTGTCCACCATATGTATTTCAGAATCATGTCTTAGTTATTAATCTACTGATAGACCATAAGCTAAATGCTGTCAATGCTCTCGCGACCTAGTCTGACAAACAAACACACTCTACTACAGACCAAGGCACACAACATATACTCCAGGTTCATTTTAGATGGGCATATACTGCAACCAAACAGAGCAAAAGGCACCCCACTATAGACCAACTAAAGTGGTGTAGAAGTACATACAGCCTACTCCAAAATCATGAATGCAGATGCAGGGGCTTCATACCATGAGAAATATATGTACTCAAAAATCATGAATGCAGTGCTGCAATGTTTGTGCTGAATTGCATATACAGTACAGTTGACAGTGCATACACTGTTAACTGACAGTAAGCAGAGTAAGATGATCAAAATACATTGTTAGGATTCAGCCCTGGACAATTGGCAGGTATACAGTGTCAACTGACAGTAAGTAGAGTGAGGGGGAGAGGGGGAGAGGGGGAGAGGAGGAGGGGGAGCTCACGGGGGCGATGGTGTGGACGGGGCGACGAGGTGGGGCAACGAGGTCCGGGTGGTGGTGTGGTGCTCCGGCGACGGTGGTGTGGACGGGGCGGCGTCCGGGCCACCGGCGACGAGGGCGGCGGGGCGATGGCGAGTCGGCCAGGCCACCGGAGTCGGCCGGGCGAGGTCAACGGCGAGCGCCCCCTCTTCCTCCTCCTTCTCCGCGGGGAAATCGGCGGGGCGGCAGCGTCGGGAGAGGAGAGAGCGGCGTCGCGGCGTCGCGGCATCGCGGCGTCGGGGCAGAGATGAGGACGACGGGGCGGCGTCGCGGCGTCGGGGCGGCGTCGAGGCGGCGGGGGAGCGGCGTCGGGAGAGGAGAGGGGAAGGGGATCGAGGGCGAGGGCAAGAAGGGGATCGAGGGCCGGGGAGGAAATATGGATGGGGGCACAATACTAATGGCGCACCACCCCTCGGTGCGCCATAAGTACATCCATACTAATGGCGCACCTCACCCTGGTGCGCCATTAGTATTTTTTTTTTGATTTCTGCTCGAGCCAACAGGTTATCTCCCACCTGACCTGATCCACACCAAGTTCCCTCTACTAGCTTGACTGGTTAGCAGCCAGTTCTCACACCAGGAGGTCCTGGGTTTGATTCCCAGGCTCCACAATTTTTTTATGCATTTAAAATGCTGTTTGATACTTATTTGTGTTTAAATATGTTCAAACTTGTTTAAATCATAACAGTAATATTTTTTTATAAGACAGTAATAATTTTTTTTAAAATATCATCAAACAGTAATGCCGGTGGAGCGGGGGAGGGTGCGCGGGGTGCGGGGGGTCGGCGGCGGCGGTTGAGTAGGGGAGGGGTGCGGGGGGTCAGCGGCGGCGGTTGAGTAGGGGAATCGAGGGTGCGGGGGTCAGCGGCGGCGGTTGAGTAGGGGAATCGAGGGTGCGGGGGGTCGGCGGCGGCGGCCGGTGGACCGGGGGGTGCTCGGCCGCGAGGGGGACCGGATCTGGCGAGGTGGGATAGCGATCAGGATGGAGGGGGATCGAGATCGAGTGTCCATGAAATTTAAAAATATTCATGATAGTTCAAAAAGTGCCCATGAAATACAATCGAGAAATGAAGGCTACGATTTAAATACAATCGATCTTAGCTAGCTATCTGTTCACATTCTTCTTGCCCTTCTTTTTCGCAAATGGAGTTCTTCTGTGGAACAGACGTCTTTTAGGTAGGGTGGTCCTACTTCTTCTTGTGGTGTATGCTGCTACTTCATCATCGTCGTCATGTTCGATCCTCGGGTCACCGTACTTGTCAAAGTCTTGCTCATTGGCTACTCCATCCATTCTGATGATCTTCCTTTTGCCTCTCCTCACGACAACACGACTGGGCTTTGGCGGGTCGGTAATGAAGAAGCATTGGTCCACTTGGGAAGCCAGTACCCATGGCTCATTTTTCACGGTGACGTTTGCGCCCGCGGTCTTGGATTTGGCTTCGGGTATAACCATGGTGGTGAAATATCGGTCTTCTTTTAGGACGCTCTTGGCCCATCTGACACGGAACATCGACACCTTCTCTCCAGCGTAGCTCAGCTCCTAGATCTCCTCGATCCTTCCGTAGTATCTGTCCTTGTCCTTACCGGTGTAGGATTCCATCGTTACCCCGGAGTTCTGATAACCATCGCTCTTCATGTCCTTGTCCTTGGTGTAAAATGTGTAGCCGTTGATATTGTGACACCCCAAAATTTTGGCCTTGTTTTAATGGAATAAAATTTTGCCAGGATTTAAAACTTTGAATTTTTGAGCTCCATTTTGTTTTTTAGATCATTTCCTTCCCTGTTATTATGAGCTTTTCCCAGAGAGAAAACTTTTCAAAAATGTTGTTGGACTTGTTTAACCTCTCAAGAAAAACTTTCCTTTTATCAGTGTAACTAATTAGATAATTAGGTTGCTTGATCTTTATTTTCTTGAAAAGGGTTTTCTAGGTTAAATGGCCATATTTGAACTACAACCATTTGATAAATTCACTTAAAATTCCCACAAAAATTTGGAGATGTCATGTGATGTTTTTAAATCACTTTTATGCTAAAATATATTTCATTCATGAAATATTTTGAGCCCTACACTCAATTTTTCATCTCTGGTCCAGAGTGCATTTTGCACTACAACCTATTTAATTATTTCTTTAAAACTTCTACCAAAATTAGGGGAGGTCAGTGGGAGCCTATTATTTCACTTTGTGCAAAAACCTATTTATGTTCTTTGAAAAATTTGAGTGAATCAACCTCATCTTCATTCTGGACCAACTTGATGGTTTGTACAGCAACCATGTTTTTACTTGCTCTTTAACCCTTGATCATTTCTCCTACTTGTAGTCCCCCATGTTAAACCCTTAAGTCCAGGAGCATGCACCTTTTGGGTCATTTTTGGTTCATGAAATAATGTCATTTATTTCCTGTCCAGAATTGAAGTTTTGTAAAACTTGCACTAACAAGTTTCTGCTTTTGTCCAACTAACATCACCACTCTCTCTTTCTTCCACAGAGACACTGATCTGGAGATTTTGGCCACTCCAAGAAATGCCTAAGTGCCCTTGGCATTTTGTCAAACACCTTATGGGCATGAACAGTTTTGGCATGATTATAGATTTGTATGATGGACTTGTCCATCTGTCCAAACCATGTTGTCCAATAGCCTACTAATGGTCTCCAACCCAGACCTGTGGTTTTGCACTTGATCCCTAGCAGTTTTGGCTACCCTGGCATTTCATCAAACACCTTCTGTGCGTGCACTGGACGCGCCCAGAGCGCGCCAATTGCAGCCACGCAGCCGAGCCGACACGCTGGCCCCCTGGCTTTGGCCCACACGGCAGCACCTCGCCGCGCACTCCCCTTCTCACCGCAACACGCCAAGCAGCCCCACCGTGCCCGACGGGCCAAGCGCTAGCCGCCGTCGCCGCCCGACAGCCTCTGGCCATGTCGGTGCCGCCCAAGCCACTCCCACTCGCCACCTGCCCCTGTGAGCAGTGCGTGCTCATCCGCAGCTTCGTCCCCTAGCGCTCGTCGCCGCCACGTCGCCCTAGCCACAGAGAGGCGGTTCGCCGGAGAGCTTATCCACGGCCGCCGCGGAACCGACCTCGTCGCACTATAAATGGACACCCCGAGCCCCTCTGAGCACGCACGCGACCTCAGACCACCCCTATGGCACTCCCCTAGCTCGCATTCGACCCGGGGAGGCCTCCTTCCTCATCTCCGGCAACTGCGGCCGCCGCCACTGTCCCGGCCATTTCGGCACCACCAAGGCCTCTCCCTCTCCGTTCTCTCCACCAAGAACCTCCTCATCCTCCCGTGAGCCTTTTCCCCTACTTGATTTTGATCGGGAGCCAACGCCGCCACAAAGTCACTTCGCCACCGAAGCCTTCTTCCGCCGCGGAGCTCGCCGCCGGCAGCTCACTCCATCCCCGCCGACCCAACGACTACCGGGAGGACCGCCCCAACCTTACGGATCCATCCCCACCCTCGGGGGCCTGCGAGGAGCAGCCAAACGCCGGCGACGATCGCCGGAGCCCCGCTCCGCTCGGGTAAAGGAGGGAGACGACGCGCGGCGACTGGTCAAACCTGACCAGTGGGCCAGGCAGGCCCACTGTCAGTGACACCCCGCGCCGCCCGCGTGGTTAAGTGGAGGTGTAAAGCCCCAAGTACGCCTCCTCTGCACCGAAAGCGTATTTCTATCTGAACCGTTTTCTTTTCTGTTTTATTTTAAATAACAGATTTGACCAAATCTTTGACTGGCTATAACTTTTTAAATATAACTCCAAATGAGTTGATTCTTTTTCTTACCTTCCTCCAATTTGATCTAGTTTATTTTAAGATTTATTTGAAAAAATTTCAAACAACTTTTTGGTTATGTTTTTGAAATGTGTGTTAATTCAATATATTCTTAAATAGGATTTTGGGGAGAGAGAAGAAGCTTTCAAAAGTTTTGGAGAGCACCTCACCCCTCCACAACATTGAAGGCAAGCATTCTGAACCCCGGCATAATATTTTTGGTGTGATCGTTGATACATTTATAACACCACCGCATTTCGAAGGACTTGTTATTTCATGTGATATGATCATATGCATGGGTGCATGTTGTTGATTTCCAAGCTGTTGGAAATGGACTCACTTGTGATGATAATCACCCTCATGTGCCTTGCATGCATACCGGCAGGAACCCGGGGAAACCTCGGCCTTGGGTAGGCATGAGTTTGTCGCCGGTCTCCGTCGGGACGGTTATGTCTGGTATGGCATGGTAAGGTGATATGAGCGGTGACTTTGTTGGATGAAATATATGCGTCATGCTAATCATGCAGGGAATACTTGAACCTCCTGAGTCGACCGTAGATCGAGTCTTGTTCCAGTAACCCCCATACTTGTTTCGTACTACCACTCGTCTCTACAGCAAGTAGAGTACGGTTCAGTAAGTTGTCAACCTCTTTCCAACACACACCGTACAGAGAGGCCATGGTGGAAGATACCGGTTGTAGCTGGTAGGCAGGCCACCTGGTCCGGGGGCATGGGTGTTTCTGGTTGGGACCGAGAGGGGAGGCCACCCCTTAGAGCGCGCGATATAAATTTGATCCCATGCTACGCGAGGTTGTAGCCTCCCCACGTAGAGTTTGCTTAATAGGTGTCGTGGGTGATTCCAGACACGTGTGAGATAAGCTGGTGTGTGCAAGTTAGGTGTGTTTTCAACAAAAAGACCGTAGACGGAATTAGTCCTGCTGGACTAGAGAAATCCGTTACTCGTGGGTAAAGAGTACACCCTCTGCAGAGAATAAACCTATTCGTATAGCCGTGTCTATGGTTAAGGATTGCAGTCTGGGATGGGTCAGGTATCGGTCTTAGTGTCGGTCTTCGGAGGTGAAACTGTTAACCAGAAAATGGAATTACTACTTGTGACTTGTGATATCTATGATGATTATTATTATTGTTGACTAACCCATGATACTATTGTTATTATCGAGTATCTCTGGTATGGTTCTACCTCCAGGGATATTCATTATGATTGTTTCTTTTAAAAGCCCTTTATGTGGCGTCGCTCAGACGCCCGACTGTGGTATTTCTTTTAAAGCCCTTTATGTGGCGTCGCTCAGACGCCCGACTGTGGCATTTCTTTTAAAGCCCTTTATGTGGCGTCGCTCAGACGCCCGACTGTGGCATTTCTTTTAAAGCCCTTTATGTGGCATCGCTCAGACGCCTGACTGTGGCATTTCTTTTAAAGCCCTTTATGTGGCGTCACTCAGACGCCCGACTGTGGCATTTTTTTTAAAGCCCTTTTATGTGGCGTCGCTCAGACGCCCGACTGTGGCATTTCTTTTAAAGCCCTTTATGTGGCGTCACTCAGACGCCCGACTGTGGCATTTCTTTTAAAGCCCTTTATGTGGTGTCGCTCAGACGCCCGACTGTGGCATTGCTTGTTATTTATTTCATAAATTTTAATACTGCTATGTATTGCATTTTTTTTATAAATAACCGCCTGCACGCATCAGTATTTTATTTACTATTTTTGACTGACGTCATGAGCATAAAAATATTTTTAGCACATCATGGTTATATTATACCTGTGTTCATAATGTTTGCGAGTACATTCAAAGTACTCACTGGCTTGTCCCTGGCTATTGTGTTGGCCAGATTTTGCTCGCACGGAGAGGAGCGACGCGATGCCAGCCCCGGAACCCACTCAATGGAGATAGCAGCCTCGCGAAGATAGGATTTAACCTGGTCAGCTGTTCCTGTGGGAAATGGAGTCCCATAGACACTGATGTTTCACAACCCGCTTCCGCCATCAACCACTTGAAACCATTTGTTGTACTCACAGGCCAGAATGGTCTTGAACTACATATTTGTATTTTTTCTTGGAATTTCTGTATCAAGTTGGAGCCTCATCAGCTAACAGTAATCCTGGGGCTGATGAGCACGACGGTCTTTTCTGGAAATTTATTACCCGGAAAACCCGGTCGTGACAGATATCGTACGCCTCATAGGTCATCAGGTTGTGCTCGGCGCCCTGTGACAAGGCGAATATGAGTTGTTCTTCCGCGAAAGAATCCTCATGTAAAGGGTACGACAGAAGCTTCTGCTTGAACCAACGCGTGAAACATGAGTTGTGCTCTTTGAGTATATCTCCGTCCGTCCTCTGTTGGCCTCGGTCATTGTACGTCTTCTCAATAAAGGTTTTGTGCTCTACCACCCAAGGATCGACCACGTCTATGTGTTGTAGCGCGACTAGGTTTGCTCTTTCAAAGTCGGCGAGTCGACCCTCGAAGTCGACATGCATTTCGCGGCGACCCTCACGGTGACCCCATCCAGCGAGCCTGCCGAGGTGCCTGTTGACGGGCAGACCAACGGGGTTCTCGATGCCTAGATAATTCGTGCAGTAGGAGATGCACTCTTCGGTCAGAAAGCCCCTGGCTATACTTCCCTCTGGACGTGACATGTTCCGAACGTATCCTTTGATGACACCATTCATCCTTTCGAACGGCATCATGCTGTGCAGGAACGTCGGCCCGAGTTGGATGATATCCTCCACGATATGGACCAGCAGATGCACCATAACATCGAAGAATGCGGGCGGGAAGTACATCTCAAGCTCGCATAGTATCACCACGATCTCTTCCTGTAGCCTTCTGAGTTGCCTCACGCCAATCGACTTCCGAAAGATGACGTCGAAAAAGTTGCATAGGCCAAATAGTGTTTCACGGACGTGCGCGTCCATGATCCCACGGATTGCAACTGGAAGTATCTGCGTCATCAGCACGTGACAGTCGTGAGACTTCATCCCGCTAAACTTCTGCTTCGCTGGGTCTAGGTATCTGCTTATCTTCCCCGCGTAACCGTAAGGAAGTTTTACTCCTAGGAGGCAGGTGAAAAACTACTCGATCTCCTCCTGACTTAGAGTGAAGCACGCGGGAGGGTAGTCATTTCCGGTCTTCTTGGCCTTTTTGCCTTTGCGACGACTTTCTGTGTCCTGCTTCGCCTCATCATCATCATCATCATCATCATCATCATCATCATCATCATCATCATTAGCGTGAAGCTCCTTCCTGATGCCCATTGATTTCAAGTCTGCCCTTGCTTTTGGCCCATCTTTGGTCCTCTCTGGCATGTTGAGCAGGGTACCAAGCAGACTCTCGCACACGTTCTTCGTGATATGCATGACATCAAGGCTGTGAGGCACACGGTGGATCTTCTAGTACGGCAAGTCCCAGAAAACAGACCTCGTTTTCCATACCTTCAACAGCGACTCTGGCGCCTTTCGCTTCTTTCCCGGCTCTGGTGCCTTTTGCTTCTTTCCCAGCAGTGGGCAGTCTTTCCAATTTTTCAACAGCTTGTCTATTTCCTCGCTGCTCCTCGTACACGGGCGTTTTCGGGGTTCGGTTTCACCATCGAACAGATCCTTGCGTTTCCTCCACGGGTCATCGTCGCGAAGCCACCTTCGATGTCCCATGAACACGGTTTTCGAAGACCCGGGATCTCTATCTAGCTGGCGATACATTGTGTCATCCATGCACCTTACGCATCCAGAAAATCCGTGGACTACCTGCCCCGCGAGATATCCGTAACCGAGATAGTCGTGCACCGTCGTGAGCAGTGCGGCTCTCATAGGGAAATATTCTTTCTCTGCGGCGTCCCACGTATTGGCTGGCGTTTTCCACAGCGTGTCAAGCTCCTCTTTCAGCAGCCCCAGATACAGATTGATGTCGTTCCCTGGTTGTTTCGGCCCTTCAATTAGCATACTCATGTGAATGTACTTCCTCTTCATGCACAACCAGGGGGGAAGGTTGTACATCCACACAAACACAGGCCAGGTGCTATGTGTGCTTCTCTGGCTGCCAAACGGATTGACTCCATCGGTGCTTGCGCCCAGCACAATGTTCCTTGGATCGTTCCCAAATTCTGGGTATTCGAAGTTCAACGCTTGCCACTGGCTCGCATCCTTAGGGTGACTCAGCATCTTGTCTTTTTTATCTATCTCCGGATCATTTGCGTCATCTTCTCGCTTCTTCTCCTCCCTATCCGCGTGCCAACGCAGGAGCTTTGTTACTTTAGGGCCCGCGAAATACCGCTGCAGACGAGGAGTGATCGGAAAGTACCACACCACTTTTCGAGGAGCTTTCTTCCTCTTCTTGTATCGAGTGACGCCACACACCGGACATATGGTAGACTCCGTGTGCTCGTCCCGATAAATGATGCAATTGTTCATGCACACATGGTATTTCACGTGCGGTAAATCGAGAGGACACACGATTTTCTTCACCTCCTCCAAACTGGTCGGGCACTTGTTCCCCTTGGGAAGACGTTCGTGCCAGAATGACATGTTCTCGTCGAAGCATGCGTCGGTCATTTTGTGTTTTACCTTCATCTCCAGAGCCATGAGCGTTACTTTCAGGCGGGTATCCTCGGGCCTGCATCCTTCATACAATGGAGTAACCGCGTCTAACTCAAGTTGATCCATCTTGGCTTTCTCTCGGGCGGCAGCTCTTGCGTTATCCATCTGCTTGAGAAGTAGCTCTTGAATATGAGGGTCCTGCACCCAGCCCATTGATGGTCCAGCGTCGTCTGCTCCGCCGGCATCATCATCTTCATGATCATGCCCGTCGTCTGCTCTGGCATCTTCCTCATCATCATGTCCTGCATCTTCTACATGATGACTGTGTACAGCATCACCGTCGTGATCATCTCCTGGGGATTCTTCGCCTTCTCGCCCGCTCGAGCCGCGGTGGTTGTCTTGCTGCCCTTCCTCATTTCTTGCCCGGCCCCCATGGACGACTTCGTAGTCATCTTCATCACCTTGCCACCGATAGCCATCCATGAAACCACGCAAGAGCAAGTGGTCCCGCACCTGCCCGGAATCCGGGTCCGCAATAAGGCTCTTCAGCTTGCATCTTCGACACAGACATCTTATCTCCGTCTCGTTCTTTTGAAGCATCTCGGCCTTCGCGGACCTCAAAAACCTATTCACGATGCCTTCGGTCATCGTGCGGACCATGGTCGCCTGCGGGGTAGAGCAAAACGATATTTTAGAATTAAGAAAATTTTTGGCATGACTTTCCCTAAAAATAGGACCAAAAAGAATGCTTAATGCCAAAATTCTCGCCGAAACAGAAATGAATCAACATTCCGGCAAAATATTGGCAACTATCACATTTCAAATACCGGTACACCTCCAAACACAAACACATATGCAACACCACAAACATATGCAACACCACGAACATATATAGATCTAGCTAGGCCATAAAAAGTGCATGTGCACATTGTTGTAGGGAGAACAACATAAATATAGCTTTCCCCCTTACTTACCTATCAAAACAAGGTAATTTAACCACTTAATTTGAATGAATCTATGGTGGAAATGAGGTGAAAAAGAGGAGGCACCCGAGACAAGGAGGAGGCGGTGGAGAGAATGAAGTGGGGGGAAAGTGAGTGTGAGTAGGAGAGGTTGTCCAAAATATCTTGTTGCTTCCCACTTACTAATGGCGCACCAACCACAAATGCGCCATTAGTAATCCAGGTTACTAATGGCGCACCTTCTGGTGGTGCGCCATTAGTAGTTTTGCAAAAAAAACATACTAATGGCGCACTGCTCCAGAGTGCGCCATTACTAGTTTAAACTAGTAATGGCGCACGGTGGAGAAGTGCGCCATTAGTAGTTTTACAAAAAAAGGAATAAAAAATATAATAAAAAAACAACATTAGTGGCGCACTTTCCGACAGGTGCGCCATTACTAGTTACAACTAGTAATGGCGCACTTCGTCTGAATGCGCCATTAGTATGTTTGGACAGGCGCACTAGTTCAAAAAAAATTGATACTAATGGCGCATCTTGGGCCTGGTGCGCCATTAGTAGTTTCAACACTAATGGCATAGCAGAAGGTGGTGCGCCATTAGTATATACTAATGGCGCACCGCCTGTCTGGTGCGCCATTAGTGTTAATCCCATCTGTAGCCCTTTTTCTAGTAGTGTGGACTCACGCAGTCGTTACCCTTCGTGGGTCGAAGTCTCCATCAACATGGATGTACGATAGCACCACCTATCGGAACCTCACCAAAAATCTCTGTGTCATTACGTTTGCACACTCCAATCCCATTCCTTTACTTTCTTGCAACTAGCATGCTTTACTCTTTCAGCTTCTTATACTCTTGCCATGCTTGCTTGAAATGTATTGGGAATGCTGAAAATTATGCTAAACCTTCACCTCAACTTGAAGAGCATAAAAACTACTACTTTTGCTTGTTGAGGGTCTAATCACCCCCCTCTAGACACATCTCGATCCTTTCAATAGCACACAAGGTATTCCTCCCGTATCCGGGAGTTGCATGATCTCATGGTCGAAGGAATATGTATTTGACATTAAGAAAGCAGCATCAATAAATTGAACGATCATATGCTAAGCTAATAGATGGGTCTTGTCCATCATATCATTCTTCTAATGATGTGATCCCGTTATTAAATGACAACCCATGTCTATGGTTAGGAACCTTAACCATTTTTTGATCAATGAGCTAGTCTAGTAGAGGCTTACTAGGGACTTGGTATTTGCTTATGCATTCACACAGGTATTTAAGTTTCCAATCAATATAACTATAGCATGAATAATAAACTTTTATCATGATTAAGGAAATATAATAATAACCACTTTATTATTGCCTCTAGGGCATATTTCCAATAGACCATGCATCATTTCTCTGTGCCCAAGCCGACATCGGAGAAGAAAATACTCGGTTGCGGGCAGCTAGATTTATCAAAGAAGTAGATCACTTGGCATGGCTGGCTAACCGAATTATGGTGCCGAAGAAAAACAAGTCATGGCACATGTGTGTTGATTATAAGGAGATCAGTCGTGCATGCCCCATAGGTCACTTCCCTCTTTCTCGCTTCGACCAGATACAGATTGAAGTGCTTTCTGCGAGAGAATTTATTTTTATATGCTTATTTTGGTTACCTTGAAATCCGGATTAAAGAGTCCAATCAAATAAAAGAAACGTCATTCATCACCCTATTTGGGCCTTTCTGCTATATCACTATGCCTTCTGGACTAAAAAATGTAGGAGTTATGCCCGGGGCCGCCGCCCCGGCTTGCCGGTGCACACAACACACCGATGCCACAATAAATCAGATTGGATCTGGGACAGAAAAGCACAAAGGGGCTGAGGGGAAGGGGTCCATCCTGGGAGAAGCATCAAGTAGGCAAGCAACGGGAAGAGGAGTCAGAATCGCAGCAGGCTGGTGTACGGATACAACCTTTGACGATCTACACGGGTCGTGGAACACAGCAGGGGTGAGGAGAAACGGCCAAGGGGCTCGATCCCTTTGGGGGCAACCGATGACAGTAGCGATAGGGAGGGCGGTTATTCGCTGAAAGTGGCACTTTTGCAGGGGAGTTTTCATTTTGAGTTAGGGTTATAGAAAATAACCACATTTTGTTTTGGTAGCACAACACCAAAGGCATTGGCCGAATTTTCTTCCAAAATATTGATGTCTCCCTAATGATGTAGTGACGCTCATTCTGACACACATTATACGACATTAATGCTTACTGTGATGATCATTTAGATGACATTTTTTAAATTTGATGATTCGTTCATTTTTACAATAATTTGAGGTCCATTAGGGGAACAAGCTGGGTTTTTTATTAGGATTGGTTGCTTTCTTTCTTTATTTAGCGGAAATGTTAACGCCCACACGTGTGGGCGTTTGCACATCGCCCACACGTCTTCATCACCACTCATTTTGCCACGTATGAATAGATGACATCAACAGAAATTTTTTTGGTTTTCGGCTTAAAAATGTTGTATCTCCTAAATAAAAAAGCGAACTAAAAATCCGTTTTCACCATTAAATCCGTCTCGACGAGATCTTCAAAACTAGACCCCATGTTGATATGTTCCGACGAACTTTTTTTTTGCCATAAGTTGCCACGATGTTTACACTGCAGTTGCCATAGGGCTTAAACTAAAGTTGCCATGTGGCAATTTTAGTTTGTAGATCATGGCAATTTTAGTATTTTGATGATGGCAACTCCAGTACTTTGACCATGAAAATTATTTTTTGTATGAACCATGGCAATTTTACGTGCATGTATCATGGCAATTTTAGTTTATGGTTCATGGCAAGTCTAGTTTCTTAATTCTCCGTTTTATAAATGTCAAAATTTACTTTTAAATGTAGAAGAAAATAGCTGAAACATATCATGGCAACTTCAGTGTAAACATCATGGCAATTCATATGCAATAGACATGGCAACTTTTAGTCCAAAAAATTTTTCATCAAAACATATCAACATGGGATCTAGTTTCGAAGATCTCATTGCGAGGGATTTAATGGTGAAAACGGATTTTCAATCAGATTTTTCGTTTAAGAGATAAAACATTTTAAAAACTGAAAACCCAAAAAAATTTCTGCATGCATGCATGCGATGACGTGACAATCTGTTTACATTAGAGACGTGTGGTGCGTCTTCCTTCCTGCCACACGTGTGGCAGTTAGCGCGACCCATATTTAGTGGGTCGTCGCTACAGGCCAGATTGGGCCGCACACTTGGTCCAGCCCACAAACGCGGGGGTGGTTGGGGGGAGGGGTCGCCGGGGAAGAAGGCGGCGACGAGATCCGCCCCGGCAGCGCCACAGCCCTAACCTTGACCAAGGCCGTCGTGGTGCCCGTTGGATGGGAAGACAAAGGGAAGGGGGAACATACAGTTGCATCAGCAGCGAAGATGCGGCGGCGCCGTCGGGCGAGCCGATAGAAGGGGCGAAGGAACCACACCAGCTCCAGAGCAGGTCGCCTCCGCACCGGCCGCCTCTTCCTCGTCTGCGAGATCAACCCTGAGAACCCCGCGGGGAGTTCAGGAGGGACAAGTAATTCTGGCTGATAGCGGTGTTAATCCAAAGGTAAACACGCTTACCTGCTAGTGAATAAATTGTTTGCTCATCAACCTCTTTAATTAGTCCGGGTAGACTTTGACTAGTCGTGTAGTAGCAATTTTTATCAATTAAGCCCATGCGACAAGATGCAATCCCCTGTGGCATGCATCTAGCTATGTCCCCACAACTAGTTTAGGATCAAAACAAGCAAAGTGACCTATTTTCCCAGCAAGATAGATAAATCTCCCTCATTTGGTTCTCGCAAAGCAGCACACACAAAACAAGGCTCCTCTTGGATCTGAATCTTGAGCAGCTCCTACCTCCTCCTATCTTGACGTTCTCTCCACCAAGGTACTGCTCCGTCCCTCCCCTCCCACCCTTCTTTGATAAATTCAGAAATTGTCCATTCCTGTTACATTTGACTCGGGTGACTCTTGCCCATTCATTCTACACAAGAGCGCTCTTTGAAAGAAGGATGAGGAACATCTGTTTTAGTTTGCTTCTTAACAAGAAAAATCAGTTCCTTACTATGGTTGGTAGTGCATCTCTTGGATCTTGACCATCAAATAATTTGGCCACTAGAACCGAGTGCTAGCTTGGTGGTTAGAGTGGTGCTTTCTTGAGTACCCAGTGTCAAGGCCCGGGGTGAAAACCCGGTCTGACCTTAATTGGCTGTACCGGGCAATTTCGTGCCTTCCATCTAATACATATCTTCGCTTGCTCCTGGCATTGTTTCGTCAACTATAGGGTTAGCACTTGGCAGATTTTTTTATTTTCTGGGGGTTCTCCATACTTTATTGTCAGCTGGAGAATATGAAAGTAAACTCAATTCGTTTTCCATGAGAGATCGAATCCTAATTATTTCTGCAAACTCGCTGAATGGTTCTGAATGTACTTTTCCTTGTACTGATCTAGTATATGTATGTACTGAACATCAACTTCTTTTTTGTTTTTCCAGCGACATGGTTCTTCCTCCGTATGGGATGCTCTCCCCAGTTGTAGGGCTACTTGTGAAGGGGATATGGGAGCCCGTTAAGAAGCACAGTGGTGACTGCCTCAAGCCTGGAAGAAAAGTTTGTGATTTGAAAACTTCTACGGACGGTTTAAGAGTCCACGTAGACATTATTGCTGAGCAGATACAACTGGGCAAAAGACCGAGGGTTCAAACAACAAGATGGATAGAAAGTGCCCAATCAACTGAAGAAAAATCACGTGCAATCATAAATAAGTTTGAGGGAAGGAGCAAACATATGTTGGGTTGCTCTTGGAATTGTTGGCTCAAATACAGGATTACCGAAAAAGGCTCACGCCCCGCTTTATAGATAAAGCCAATGCCAAAGCCAACATCCACAAGGTTCACACCACCAAGGTTCACACACACACACACAGTCCAGGAACAAACAAGCATCAAGGGTTAGTGCTGAGGGCACAGCTCAACAAGCCCAACACACACACAAAAAGCGGCACACACGCCGGGAGAGAGACGCCTCTAGTCGGGCTCCGGGGGAGGCGGCGGGAGCGGTGGAGCCAGGCGGAAGGCCAACGAACGAAGGTCGGAGAGGAGTCTGTCGATGGCATCCCGGTCCGGAGGGCGGCTAAGCGGCCGCCAGAGCTGCAAGTAACCACACATTTTGAAGATGGAGTCAGTCGCACGTCGAAGAGGCACCTTCTGAATGACAAGCTTATTGCGAACCGTCCACAACGTCCACGCCAGCACCCCAACGCACAGCCATCTAATATGTCTGTAGCGTGGAGGGGAGGCCTGGATTTCCGCAAGCAAGTCGGGGAAGTTGTTATTACACCACTGTCCCCCAACCGTTTCGCGAAAACACGCCCATAGGAACTGTGCCGTGCAACAGGAGAAGAAGATGTGATTGGCATCCTCCGCCGTGTCACATAGGGGGCACATCCCATCCCCAGGCCCATGGCGCTTGAGGACCTCCACGCCGGACGGTAGGCGGCCGCGGATCCATTGCCACAAGAAGATCCGGATCTTAAGTGGGAGGCGGATGTCCCAGATAAGGCCGAATGGCTCCGGGGCAACTGATGGGGCAATAGCCGCGTAAAGGGACTTGGTGGAGAAGCGGCCTGAGGAATCCAGACGCCAGGAGATGGCATCCGGAGAGTCAGCCACGTCCATAGGCAACAGGGCGATGTCCTGGAGGAGGACATCCCAAGCAGCCACCTCGGCAGGGCCAAAAGGACGACGAAACGCGAGGCGCCCTAAGTCAATAAGGGCCGCCTCGACCGAGACCCGAGGGTCAACTACAATGTCGAAGAGGATGGGGAACCGGGCGGCCAGGGGGGAGTCCCCTAGCCACCTATCAAGCCAAAACAAGGTCGAGGCGCCAGAGCCCACCGAGATGGAGGTGCCTATCCTCAGGACTGGAAGCAGCTGGACGACTGCCTGCCAAAACTGGGAACCGCCCGAGCGCTGGCAGAACGCCAGAGGCTGGCCACGCAGGTACTTGTTCCGAATGATAGTCAACCAAAGGCCTCCCTCCCCATTGGCAATGCGCCATAGCCAGCGGGTGAGGAGGGCGATGTTCATGCGCCGAGAGGACAAAATCCCAAGGCCACCCTGGTCTTTGGGTTTGCAGATGTCTGGCCAGCTGACCATGTGATATTTCTGTCTGCCTGCCTCGCCAGCCCAGAAAAATCTGGCCTGGTACTTGGCGATCTCCTGATGAAGGGTTTCATGAAGGCTGTAAAAGCTCATGAGGAACCACAGAAGGCTGGCAAGCGACGAGTTGATAAGGATCACACGTGCCGCCTTCGACAGCCAACGCCCTTTCCAGGGCTCAACTCGGTGCTGCATACGGGTCACCGTGGGGCGGAGGTCCGCCACGGTGAGGCGCGAGTCGCTAATGGGGATCCCCAGATAGGTCGTGGGAAAAGATCCCAGCCGGCAGTTAAGCCGATCGGCAATGGACTGAGCGTCCTCATCGGGGTAGCCGAGCACCATCACTTCGCTCTTGTCAAAGTTGATGGTCAGGCCCGACATTTGCTGGAAGCACAGAAGGAGGAACTTCAGGTTGGAAATCTCGAGGGCGGATCCCTCCGTCATAATAATGGTGTCATCCGCGTATTGGAGAAGGGTCACCCCTCCCCCTCCAACAAGGTGCGGGACCAAGCCTCGAATATGCCCCGCAGCCGTGGCCTTAACTAGGATGGCGGCCAGGGCATCGACAACCATGTTGAACAAGAACGGCGAGAAGGGGTCCCCCTGCCGAACCCCACAAAGGGTAGGGAAGAAGGGTCCAATCTCGCCGTTGATGTTCACCGCAGTCCGGCCGCAGGAGACGAGCTGCATGACGCGGGTCACCCACCGATCGTCAAAGCCCTTGCGAAGCAGGACTTCCCTCAGGAACGGCCAGTGGACCGTGTCATAGGCTTTGTGGAAGTCCAGCTTAAGGAAGACCGCCCTGTGGCGCTTCAGACGAACCTCGTGGAGCACTTCGTGGAACACCAACACCCCATCCAGGATAAATCGGCCTTGAATGAAGGCGGATTGGTTCGGGTGGGTAATAGTGTCCGCAAGGAGGGTCACCCTATTGGCGTACCCCTTCGCCAGAATCCTAAAGATCACATTAATAACTGTGATGGGGCGGAACTGGCGGATATCGGCGGCACCCGGGACCTTGGGGATGAGGGTCACCACACCATAGTTAAGGCGCCCCAAATCCATGGTACCAGAGTAGAATTCCTCAAAGAGAGCCATGACCTCATGCTTGATGGCAGGCCAGAACGTCTTGAAGAAAGCTACAGGTAAACCATCAGGTCCCGGGGCCGAGGAGGGGTTCATCCCCCTAATGGCAGCGAGGACCTCGTCCTCACTGAAAGGAGCAACCAAGGCCGCATTGGCTGCAGCCGAGACTCCAAGCGCCCCCGACCAAATGTCGGGGGCAAGGCTAGCCCCACCACGCGGGGTGGGGGTAAATAAGGCCCTATAGAAGCCATCCACATGGAGGCGGATGGCCGCGGGCTGCACTAACTGCGCATCTCCATCCCACAGGCAGTGGATGGAGTTGCGACGGCGCCGGCCGTTCGCAACCGCCTGGAAGTAGGTGGTGTTTGCGTCGCCCTGAAGCACCCATCTCTGGGTGCCCCGTAGGCGCCAGTAGGCCTCCTCATCCGTGTAGATGAGGGATAGCTGGTCCTCTAGGTCGTAGCGCAGCAGCCACTCATCCGAGGAGAGCCCGGTCGAGTCCGCGCGCGCATCCAAGGCTTGAATCGCCACAAGGATGGAATTCTTGCGCTCTCTCAGGTCCCGGCCAAGATTAGCCCCCCAACCCTTCATGAACTGGCGGGCTAACTTGGCACAAAAGTGCCAAGTATCGACCGCGGACATGGCGCGATGGGGTGCCGACCTGGCGAAGATCCAGCGGGCGACGACGGCCTCCCGGAAGCCCGCCTGGTTGAGCCAGAAGCTCTCGAACCAGAACCGCGGCGGGGAGGGAGGGCGCTCGTCAATCGTGGAGAGGAGAAGGGGGACATGGTCGGAACCAATCCGGGTGACCGCCCGGAGCGATGCCAGGGGGCATCGCAATTCCCACTCCGGGGAAACTAGGACACGATCCAGCACGGATTGTGTCGGAATAGTTTGCCGGTTGGTCCAAGTAAATCTGGCACCAGTCCGGTCAAGCTCACGGAGCCCCAGCTCCGCGATCCAATCGTTGAAAAGCTGCATCCGGGGGAAATTAACCCGGGAATTATTCTTCTCGTCCGGCGAACGGATGAGGTTGAAGTCGCCCCCCACCAAAACAGGATGTGGGGAGTTGGAGATCTTCAGCTGCAACTCGGCAAGGAAGGCCGGGGAGCGGCGGTGGTCAGCCGGACCGTAGACCGCAATGACCTCCCATTTGAAGTTCAAAGCCCGCTCGAAGATCTCCATGCTAACGAAAAACTCCCCTCTATCCATGCCGCCCACCTCGAAAGTGGCATCCTTAACCCCAAGAAGGATGCCACCCGAGTGGCCTGAGGTCCCGCTAGAAGGGAGCCAGTGCCACGCGAAGAGGTGGGGGCTCAGATGTTCCAGCTCCTGTAGGGTGAACTCGACTCTAAGGGTTTCTTGGATGGCAATGATGTCAATATGTTCGTCCCGGATGTACTCGATGAGCTGGCGGCGACGGCCGTCATGGCCGAAGCCGCGGAGGTTCCAGAAAAGGGCCCTCATCTAAACCCCCATCGGGGGCTGCTTGACCCCAAGACACGAGAGGCGCTTTGCGCGCGAAGGGCGGCCGTGCGAGACCGAGTGCGACCACGGATGATCCCGTCAGCCACCAGAGGGGTCGGAGCTGGAGGCCGAAGCAGGCGGGCACGAGACTCGGCCAGCCTGCCGTCGAGGATCTCCCGGGCCCTGATGGCCTCAATCTGATCTAAAGGGGGCCCAACCTCCCCCTGAAGACAATGGCCGAGGCGTTGGCCACCTTAGCAAGGTGGCCAAGGGGAGCGGCCTCGAGAGCAGAAAAGGAGCAACGAGAAGAACTGGGAGGGACGGGATCCACACCTGACTCAAGGTTCCGCACCGCGGCGCGGAGCTCCGCCCGCTCGGCGACGGAAGGAGCAGGAGAGTCGCCCGGCCGTGACGCCTCCAGGCGGGCGCTGCGGCGGGAGGACGTCACCGGCGTGGAGGAGGACCGGGGTCTCCTGGTGTACGCCACCGTCGGAGGGGGTGCGCGGAGGCCGGGGAGGCGACGTCCACCGTCAGCGAGGCGGCCGGGGAAGCCGGCGAGGCGGGGGTGAGGCAGGCCGGCCCCAACGCGGGGAGGGGGGCGGGTGACCCCAGGGACTCCCCCACCGCTGCTCCTGATGGTGGAGAGATCAGAGCAGCAGCGGGGGGGGGGGGGCGACGGGCACCATAGCCTCACCAGCCGCGGGGGACAGCAGGGGGTCCGAGCCGGCGGGGGTGGGCTCGGCCCCTGGTGTCGCAGGGCAGCGGGCCGAGGTGGCGTCGGGGGAGCGGGGGGACGAGGGCGGGGCGACGAGGAGGCTCACGCTGGAGATGACGCCGGAGGACTCCGACACCGATGGGGAGGGAGCCAGAGGGGTGGCCAGGCGGAGGGCCACTGCGAGATCGGTAGCCGTCACCCGAGAGCGCCCCGGCCCCGACCCACCCCTACCCACGGGAGGGTTGGGGGAGTCCCGAGACGGGGAGCGAGAGTGCTCCGACTCATCCTCCTCGGCAGGATCATCGAAGCGGGAGGAGCGCGAGCGGCGGTGGTGGGTGTCGTCATCAGCCGCAGGGCCCCCTCCCAGGAGACTGCCCGCCGAGAGGCGAGGACGGCCGACGTGGGACGGGGGCTCGGGGCGGATCTTGAGGTCGTAGCCATCATCATTGAAGAAGACCCGGATCGTGACGTGGAGTTTGGAGGAGTCCAGGCATTTCACCTTAACCCGCACCTCCTCCTCCTTGCGCAGGGAGAGCTCATCCACCACCACCACCCTGCCCAGGATCTTGGACATACTGCGGATGGTCCGCTCGGACCGGGCCACATCGGGGAGGCCAGAGATGAGGAGCCAAGCCGTGTCCAGGGTGGCGACGGCTCTGGGATCCCACTGTGGCTCAGCGATGTTCACCACGATGTCGTTGAGCGCCAGGGTGATGTTGTTGCTGCGAGTGCAGAAGCACATGCTCATCGCGTCTGGGAACACCACGGAGAAGGAGCTGGGGGCCGTGGGAGTCACCTGCCAGTCCCACGAGCAACGGCACAGGTGGTTGAGCTCAGCCTCAATCAGCTCCGGGGTGGCGACAGCGTCGCCCATCACCGTCACCACAGCCAGCAGCGAGGGGGACGGTGGGGCGAGCTCGGGCACCTCGATGTGGAAGAAAGCCAAGTCCTCGATGTCGTGCCCGTAGATCATGAGCTCCTCCGAGACCGGGCGATTCGGGCAGAGAATCGCGGGGTGCCCGGACTCCTTGCACAAGTAGCACGAGGGTGGGTTGGGGCATGCCACCTGGAAGTGGCCTGAGAGGCCGCAGTTGAAGCACGGCTGAGCCCCGGCCGCGGCGGCGGCACCCGGGGGAGGAGCCACAGGAGCGGAGGCGGTGGTGGCTTGAGGGCGCGGGGGCCCCTTCTTCTTCTTCTTCTTGGATCCGGGGCGTCCCCGGTTGCCGTTACCACCATTGGACGGCGGGAACGCAGCCTGAGAGCGGGGGGGGGGCTGGTAGCGGCTGGAGGTGGCGTCGGCTTCGGCGTTGGAGGGGAGCGGTCGGGGCGGCGAGGGAGACCGGTCGCGGCGCCGGGCCGGCGAGGGAGACCGGCGCCGAGGGGGCGGCCGAGTCTCCCGAGCCGGGGACCGGCCGCGGTCACGGTCACGGGGGCCCCCCGCGGAGTGGAGCGGCGCGATGGGGACCGGGAGCGGCGGTCGTCACGAGCCGGGGAGCGGCGCGATGGGCGGGCGGGGGAGCGGGGCTCACGCGCCGGTGAGTGCCGCGCCGGCCGGGAGGAAAGCTGCTGCCGCAGGTCCTCTTCGCGCCGGCGGCCATCGGGGGAGGGGTGGGGAGGTTCCCGGCGGTCGTCGGCCCGGCGTTTGGGGCGACCCGCCTCGTCCCCCCATTCCCGCGGCATGGGAGGCGCGGTGGGGAACGAGGGCGGAGGGGGATCGGTGACGCCGGCGAGGCGGTCAGGAAGCGGGATGGCGACCGAGGGGCAGGAGCGAGAGCTGGCGGCGCGGGGGTGGGGAGAAGTGGAGGGCGTGGCAACCCTAGCGGGAGCCAAAGTGACTGGCGTGGGGGGCCGTGGTGGGCCAGGCGGGGCCCAGCCGGCCTGCCGGGGCGGCCCGCCCGAGTCACCGCAGGCACCAGCCCACAGGCCGCTCTAGCCGCCACCGGCCCAGGAAGGGGCCCAGGAGCCGGGTCCGCGGGCCGGCCCAGCACCAGCGCGGCCCGAAACGACCGCCCGGGGGTTACCAGCCGGGGCGCTAGGGTTTCCCCTAGTACCACCGCGGCGGCCGCCGGCGGGGGCGTTCGGGGGCGGCGAGGGGGAGGCGGGCCGGAGGGGCGACCGAGGGGGAGGGGGCCGGCGGGCCGGCCGGAGGGGAGGAATGGGCGGTAAGGATTGCGCCCGGAAGAAGCCGAAGCGCACGCCGGCGAGGGCGCAGAGGGCGGACCGGCCGGGGCATTTGGAGGCGGGGCCTGGAGGAGGCCGGCGGTGGGCGAAGACCTCCAGGAGGCACGGGCGGCACCCCGGTCGGCGCGGCCGGCAACGCCCCAGCTGCCAGCGCGGCGCCGCCGGGGGGGGGAGCCCAGCTCGCAAGGGACCGCCGTGTGGAGGCCGAGCCGGAGGGGTGGCCGAGGGGGGGGGGGCGGCGGCGGCCCGACCCACGGGCGGCTGATCCCCCACCCCTGGGGGAAGAGCCACCGGCAAGGTCAGGCGTCGGCCGCGGCGGCGCCTTGGGGGGAACCCGAGCCCGACGAACGACGGGGCGGCCAGCCGCCAAATCCTCCGCCTCGGCCACGTCCGCCCAGCGCAGAGCCAGGGAACCAGAGGAGGCTGGCGAGGGGGAGGCGGGCGCCGGCGGAGGGCCGGGGCGCGAGGGCGAGGGCGGCGGAGGGGACGGCCGGGCGGCCGCGGAGCCCGCGCCGTCGGGGGGGGGGGGGGGCGCGAGTCGCCAGAGCCAGAGCCATCTCCCCTCAAACTGACATATTATAAGAAGCAAATGTTTTATTCTCTCAAATACAGGATTGGCCGTGCTGCCAGAAAGAGAAAGAAAGAAGTTGACAAGCTGAAGGAGAGAACTCCCCAGAATGATGGTATCTTCACTTTGCTACCACCAGTTGGCATAGAACTGCCTCTGCCACCTAATATTGTGGGGCAGAACGAGTATATGGGCAAGATTGTTGGTTGCATTGAGCAAGGTTCCACATGCATGGTTGGGATATGTGGCATGGGAGGGGCTGGAAAAACTACTCTTCTTAAGCAATTAAACAACACCTTCAGTTGCACTGCGGAAATGCACACATTTGATCATGTGATCTATGTGGAAATTGGTCAGCAACAAAATCTGGGTACAGTTCAGAAGAGCATTGCATCACAGCTTGGCCTGACGCTTGGACAGGAGGAGAACACCACATCCAGATCTGCATCCCTCTACAGGTTCTTGAAGGAAAGGAAGTTTTTATTATTGATGGATAACCTTTGGCAACCACTAGACCTAGAGAAGGTTGGGATACCACAAAAATACTTGCAAAATAGACAGATGATTGTAATCACAGCACGTGATCAACAGATATGTCGAAGAATGCAAGCACACAGTGAGGTGTTTCTGTTACAAAAACTCATGTTTGAAGAAGCGTGGAGTCTCTTTGAAGCGAATGCGGGCTGCAATGGACTAACCAATACCAATGCACAGATCAGAGGTTATGCTGAGAACATTGTTCGCAAGTGTGGAGGCCTTCCACTAGCTCTTAAGATAGTTGGTCAGGCTATGGCATCAAAAGAAAGTGAACAAGATTGGGAACTCGCTGTGAGGTTGCTTCAACGGTCTCAGTTCCATGAAGTTCCAGATGCATATGCAGAAAGTGACCTATATCATGTACTGTACATCAGTTATGACCAACTTCCAGACGCAAGGACAAAGCAGTGTTTCCTTTACTTTGCCTTGAGATTACCGGATTATGTAAATGTGCGATTTGCAATAGAACTCTGGATGGGACATGGATTACTAGATGAAGATAATGATCTGAGGGCCAACGATTTGAGAGGTCGTGCTGTTCTTGGCTGTCTAAAAAGAGCTTGTCTGTTAGAAGAACATGCAAGAGGGCAAAACTATGCAAGCATGCACGATACGATCAAAGGTCTAGCTCTTTGGATTGTACATAGTAAACAAGGAGATGGACCTAGAAAGAACTGGTTAGTACGTAAAGGAGATGAAACCATGAAATCAGAAGAGTGGTGCACTGCCCATAGGATTTCCCTCTATAACTTGAATGATGTGGTAATCCCTGGTTCTGTGCCTTGCCGTTGGCTATTAACTCTCTTACTCAGAAGAAGCAACATTATTGGCAATGTTCCTACAGGCTTCTTTCGAAGTGCTCCATCTCTCACATTCTTGGATATAAGTCGCACTAATATCCGGGAACTCCCATTGGATGTTGGAGAATTAGTGAACTTGCAGCACCTTGATCTTTCAGACACCCTAATCCAATCGATCCCAAGGGAGCTTCAACAATTGAAAAGTTTGAGATACCTATATCTAAAAAACACTAGGCTGGTAACAATCCCAGATGGGACCATATCTGGTCTAACAATGTTGAGAGTCCTTGATTTATTCTGTAGTGGTCTTTTCCCAGTGGACACAACACATGCACTCATTAAGGAGTTGGAGAGTTTGGCATGGCTACAATCTCTGGGCTTCACAGTTAGCGATCCTAATTCGCTCCAAAGGATACTCAACCCTTCTAATAAAGCCTCCTTGAAATCCCTTTATTTTACCAAAGTGGAAGGCTTGCCACATCTCCATATTGCACCAGCAGTTTTTAGCAGAACGAGGGTACATGAACTCGAGAGGTTGACATTGTACGGTATGGAAAGTTTGAAGGAGTTATCAATAGGGGATGCCATTGTGAATTCAGATTGGCATTTTGACAAACTTGACGAGCTCAAATGGTGGGACCTGAGAGAGTTGGAAGTTATCGTATGGGAAGGGGTGGTGCCTCATGCTTGCTTTCCTAAACTTCGTCTGCTACTGATATGTGATTGCCACAGTATCAAGACACTCTCATGGATCAAGCAGCTCCCATGCCTGGAAGAGGTATATTTGGTTGACTGCGAGTCAATGTTGGAGTTGGTGGCTGACGCTGACGAAGGAGGAACCATGTCATCAGCTGCAGTTTCGTTTCCCCGGCTCAAGGTACTTGGACTAAGTCGTCTTAGGAACCTGCACAACACATGTGATGGCATTCTTGCATTTCGTTGTTTGCAGCGCTTGCTTGTGTACAATTGTCCTATGGTGACCAAATTGCCATCCGGGTTACACAAGGAAGAGCGTGTGCCGGTGATACTGGGCCGACAAGACTGGTGGCAACGATTAGATTGGGAGGATAGTAGCATGGAATCTACATTGAACTCATTCTTCCGGGAACTGCCATTAAGTTTTCAAGGAGATGTTGGAGATGTTTACAGGGCACTAGCTCGCTATTAACACGCAAATTGAAGTCTAGTTGCTTTAATTCCAACAAAGGTGAAGCCAAGGTCTCGCTTTGCTCTGTTTCCTCTGTTCTGGAGTTTATGTAGAGGGTGGCTGCCTATTTGTAATTTTGTCGTGCGCTTATTATAAAGCTGCATGCACTGTTATAACAATTGTAAGCTGCCTGCACGTATGACATTCATGTACAAAATCTAAGTCACATTTGCAGTGTGCTCTTGCTGCTCTGTTAGGCTCGTTACTGCATATCTGAGCTCGTTGGTGCTGCAGCCGTGGCCAATGTGTGGCAAGCTCGTCGTTGCGGCTGGTGCAAGCATTCCTGGTGGCTTGAATCTCTACGCACAGACATGGACATGTTTGCGATGGAAGTGTCTGATGGTGTGATCAAGCGGCTCTAATCAGATTCACTTGCAAATCAACGGCTGGCGACACGGTTTACTTTTGGCTGGCATCAACCGGATGATGCGTAGCAGCCACCAAATATAAACACATCTAGTTTGTTTCTAAGTCAGACCATCTTGAGTTTGGTCAAGCCTATAGAAAGGAAGAAAAACACTTACACTATCAAATTAGCATAAGTAAATCCATTATGAACTATATTTTGATTGTATACAATGACATGGAAGATGTTAACACTTCCGTTTATAAATTTGTCAAATTTAAGATAGTATGACTTGGGACAAAACCAGAAGTACTTATGCTTTGGAACAGAGGGGGTCCAGCTGCAGCTTGAAAAAAGATATGTCTATAAGCGTGTCAAGCAGATTCCTGTCAATGAATTGTTCCCCTAGTTGATCAAACTGTAATTGTTCCTCTAGATTACTGCTTGTGCTCTTGGTGAATGAATCCTGATGGTAGCATGGCAGGTACATACGATACGAGTTGGCAATGAGGTAGCGGTCCCTGTTGCGCGAGCATTCGGATGCTGTCTGGTGTAGGCGCTTCAGGCCAGGGGGGGGGCTCCAGGATGGTTTCTCCTTTGGATCTATGTATGGTTGGATTGGCGATGAGTCTGTCTGGCTTGTAGCGTTGGAGAGAGTTCAGCCCTGCCTGTTTCAGTGCATGCTTATTGTACTCGGTCCGGTTCAGAGAGCTCCCAGGCAGGCAACACAAGAAAGCTGCAAATGCAATGCAGGGTATGAACTGAGGACTGTCTTGTTGAAGAATGATTTTAGCAGTTTCTTTTTTTCTGCCTGTGATATTGTTCCATCTTGCTCGGATCAGTTCGCTGCCGCCGTTTCTTTTTTTTTGCCAGACAGATATCCCTCTGCTCTCGTCTTCCCTTTGTTGCAATGTAATCAGCCAGATTTATCTTCAGTTATTGTGGTGCTGCTACTGCACATTACCTTCAAACTCTTGCTCTTACTTACCGTTTTGAAATAGTACTACTAAGAGCGGTCATTTAACTGGTAAAATTCGCAGTTGGAATGTTTGTTTCAAAATAATACTGATAACATTAAAATGTAATACAAATGTGTACTGTAAGATGCAGGCGACTCCTGCATTGTGTTTTTGTGTCTGTTCATTATTTGAACAATAATTGGGATTTAGTTCTGCCAACCTTTCACCCAAAAAATGCATCGAGGTTCACTGTGCAGATTGTTCCCCTGTGTGTATTCTACTGCAGACTATCTTGCCGAGTAAGCATCACCGATTGGACGGTGTTGGTAAATTCTGTTTTGGATGGATTTTGAAGGAAACTTCTGTTTTTCTCGAGGATGAGACAGCACTAAGAGACTAACAAGAACACAATTAATTACTGGATCATCCATAGTTCTCTAGACTATAATAGATCCTGTTGTGGTAACTTTCTTGGGGCTCTTGAAATAATTACTCTGAAAACTGAATCATTCAGTCATACCTTCACTTTAGTAAATAATGGCTCTGGATACTGGGATCTCTCATCTTGGTTATTTTTATATACTGCATTTCAAAACCAGAAGCTCAAGCTAGGCTAGGCTAGGCTCAGAGAATAATGATGATGATTACTTAGCTAAAATCTAAGATCTGGAACTGCCTACCCATTTGCTCTAGCTGACAGCAAGAATAATGAACAGAAAGCACTGTGCCCGGTTGCGTCGTGAATATGCCTAATCAAGTTCCATATGGATATAATTTCAGTGTGTTTGCCTTGTGAAATGGATGCAGATGTGGTCATCAAAGTTTGATCTGGTCATGGACAAATGCGTCGAGCTGCATATTTAACCAGGTATATTTAATCATTTCGAACAGTTATTTAACCAGTGCTAATACAAATAAAAAGCTGCGGCAACATTTCATTTGTTTTCGACCAGAAGTGGGTTTGGATTAATAGTTGATATATTGCTATTATTAGGAGCACTCATATTTCAGAATTTTGGTTAAATTGATTGTGTATTGTATAGCTAATATTGATATGTTGCACAATATTTAAGCCCATTGATATATTGCATCCATATATTTCCTATTTCTTGGTGAATCAGGATTGCAATTGATATCCCAGTTGTAAGAGTTCGAGTGCGAGCCCATCGTGATATGCACATCCATCCCTACTTTCTGTTTTTTGGTGAATATATATTCTTGATTTCAGTTTTTGTAATGGTTATTTAAGTGGATATGATAAATCCATAATTACGAAGAATGGGAATGCAATGGGAAAGAAAAATATATGAGAAGAATCAAGAAAAATATATGTCAGGCTCTGTATTTGAAATGGAACGGAACTATACATATTGCAATCCAGACATACTATGCAATCAAATTGGTAGAATCCATGTGCCATGTTGTGATTTCAGTTACTTTCAAGTTTCAGTATTTTTTTCGGTGATTTTGATCGCTTGTCCATTGTGTACTCCCTCCGTCCGGAAATACTTGTCCGAGGAACGGATGTATCTAGATGTATTTTAGTCTAAATACATCCATTTGTATCCATTTCCACGACAAGTATTTCCGGACGGAGGGAGTATATGTCTACAAAGCTTCAGTGTAAGTGGCTAATGGCCATATCCAAGGTGGCATTCATTGCATGACAACACCAGACTGGGAAGTTCATGGCGCAGTTCTATGATGCATTTTCCTTCTTGTTTTAAGTTCGTTGTTTGATTAGCTGATTATAAGAAACAGTTTATGCCACCTGAAATATCAAAATGCATGCTGATTCATTCCTATTTGATAAATTTACAATCAGTTGGTTGGAGATAATCCTATCAATACCCTCGGACTACACTGCCTGCGGATTCCATGTTTGCTGTTTGCTATGTGTTCATCCATTTGACCCTTTCTACATTTGATTAAACAGTTTCTCCCTGCAGATTAAGAAAATTGTTTATATCCAAGGGTTGCGACTGCATCTCCTTGAAGAATTGTCAATTTATCTTGAAAATGGTCTGTATGTGCTAGGTTTTGCATGTTGTTGGAGATTGAAATAAATTTAAAGGGTCTTGATATTGTGTCGTCAGTTCTACTATCCTGGAAAAAAATAGGCGAGACATACATCGAAGATGATATATGGTGTTAGCATATTAAGTAACTGATGTAAAGCATACAAATATGCATCTACTCTTGAATTTTATTATCCTTTTGTGAAAGATAGTCCATGCGAACTTGCCAGCATCAACTGGTTTGTATGCTAAATATCTTTTTTCTATGTGACATAATGAATGGACATGCTAACTGTTAATTATGGGAACGCCATGCTAAATATGTTTTTTCTATGTGATATAATGAATGGGCATGCTAACTGGTAATTATGGGGACGCCATGACATGTATGGCGGCAGGGAAGGATAAATTCAAAGCTTGCAGATTGAATGCCTGGATGAGAGTGCAGAGGATCGCTGACTCTACATTGTGTAAATTGCTTTGTATCCACGGTAGTAGAGAAGGATTGATTCCTTGCCCTTAATGCATGGATGAGCGAGTTAGGAGGAAAAAACATTGTACATTCGTAATTTGTTGTGTATATGACTCCTCAACTTTATATGATTGTTCTATTGTACTTTCGTTGGTAATTTTGTTGTCATCACACGTGTCTTATTTGCCTCCTTACATTATTCTAGCATGTGTTATGGTAAAAAAGTATTGCGGGTCATTTATATGATATCGAAAAGCGGATTTTTGAGCGCTCATATATGATGTGTTTGATCCTGATCCACTATACCTCATATAAGCATCTCAAGTTAAATGTGTATTTTATTGTATGACCAAAGGATAAATCTTATGCTTTAGACGAGTTTGTGAAGTATTAGATCTTAAGATTTAAACTCGAAGAGTGCTTGGATGTACTCCAAAATCATTGCACATCCATGCTTGTAGATATATGTTGTGCGTTTTAGGAATTCAAAATTTGTATTCTAATGAGACGTGCATTGCACGTGCACACTTAATAGTGACGATCAAATGCTAGTAGTCCGGATGTCGGTGGGTAGAGAGACTGACGAGTGTGCCACCACTACATGACCTTTTGTTTAAATTTACTCCCTTCGTTCCAAAATACTCCCTCCATATCAAAATATTAGACGTTTTTGTAGACTTTTTTAGCCCACGAAAACCGAATATTCTCTTTGGAGGCCGAGCTCCATGGATCTTGGTATTGAAAATGTTGAATTTTGTCAAATTTCATATTTTCTATGTTTCAAAAAATTCTGAAAAAAACAAAGATATACATGAAGGAATAACACACATGTGTGTAAATTGTCAGGAAAAAATACGTTGAAATGAGGGATGTGCAAAAAAGACAAATATGGGGCTTTTTAACACATGATACTATTCATCCTTCCAAGCCATGAATTTGTCTTTTTTGTACAGGTCGCATTTCGGTGTTTTTCATCCTGAAATTTTACACATGTACACATAACATCCCTTTTTACTTGCACATTTTTTTGACACCAAAAAGTTTGAATTTTGTTTTTTTTTTCAAAAAAGGGCCTCCATGGAGGCCGGGAGCCAAACGTCCATTCTCCACAAAAACGTCTTATTTTTTGGTATAGAGGTAGTACGAGTAGGTGTTATGATTTCAAATTTAAACTAAAACCACAACTCTTATTTTGAAACGAATGGTTTAGTTACTCACTCATTTCTTTTTTACTCCGCATATCAAGTTTGTCTTAAGTAAAATTTGTAAACTTCAACCAGATTTATATTAAAAATATCAACATCTACATTATGAAATAATAGGTATATGAAAATATATTCCATCAAAATCTATATTGATTTGGTATTGTGAATCTTGATATATTTTTCCTATATAAACAAGTTTAACTTAAGACAAAGCTAATATCGTGTGGCATGTGTTGGCTGTGACCAGGCAACGACCCACTCTTGAAGACAATTGCTACCAAGTTCATCCGCCAATAACAAGCTTGGTCATACCGTGCGTGTGGCTTGTTTTGTCTGAGACAAAGCCAATTCCGTTGGCGCTGTAGCACATGAAGGTCCGCCATGGCAACTGGTGTTGTTGTTAAAAAAATGTATCACGTACATATGGCGATGGGCCCGGTGAGATGTGCCAATGATATGGCGGCCTAATTGTCAGATGACACGCCGATCCGACAGGCGGCATCTCCGGTTTATGTGTTGGTATGGTGGCTGGTGCGGTGGTGCCTGCTTTAGAACGCGCCAAACTACGGGACTTAAGATTACTGAAGTCGGGAAATTTCCAAACGAACAATTTCAATGAAATCTTTTCTAACATGTTCAGCTGAGAGCAAACACAAAATAAAATTTGGAGTTTTCACAACGAGCAAGATACGGGCAGAGAAGGGGAAGTAGGGACTCTCGAGAAGAGAGGAGTCGTGGTGGCCCCCGTCCGGAGCAAAAGAGCTTCTAGCTTTGGCGTGATCGGTTAAAAGCATCTCCAATAGAACAGATGATGTATAATAGTGCAGCTGCCTAAAGACTATTTTTAGGGCATTTGGGCCTAAAAATGGTGCTTCAACAGCTGCCCTATCTCTATACCTTGATGTAATTTTTTTGCCAACAACCCCAAATTTTTTCCTATTGTGCTATGAATTTGCAGTGGTTTCGCAAAACAAATCTGGCAGCACGAGTAGCCCAACTGCGAGCCGAAAACTTCAGGCACGCGACCGCCGCCAGCTCAATCTCGGTTGCCAACGTCGCTGTCGCCAGTCCGCCCCTAACTTCATCGTTCGACCCCTCAACTCCAGACCCATTATGGCCACAGGAGTGCTGCTACTGGCCTTTGAGGTCAGCTAGTGGCTGTCATTGCTGACCACACGACCAAGCCAAGTTGTCGCTTCTTCGGGCGGTGTCAACGGAGCAGCATTGCCCTTTTTTGCCGCAAGCTTGACCTTCCTGACGTCAACGAGGCCCTCCCAAGGCCGTTTCGACCCGACATTGTGACCACCTCGGCTCCGACGAGCGGCTGACCGGTTTACTCCTCGCACACTAGGTGTTTCAGGAATTGCCTATCACTTCTCGTTTTTTTGTTGTGCACAAAGGAGTAGATTGTAATAGAAATTATTGTATTGTAGATGAGTTAATTTGAATCCTCTCCATGTGATGATTCCTTGTTCGAAGAGAACTATGACATGAACAAACAGGAGGACATTGCTTTGATCTTAATACAACAAGAGGCAGAAACATGATGGTTTCATTCTTGGCCATGAGGAGGATGATGCAAGATGGTCACAATAGATTGATGCTCAACTATTTTGCTCCAAATTTGGTGTATCTAGAGTGATACTTTAGACGCCGTTTAGGATGTCTTTGGATTTGTTCCTTCACGTAGAGTGATCACATTGCCAACTTCTTCGAGTAGAGGAGGATTGCACCAGAGATCTTGAACATAGCACTATCCAGAGGGTGACTGTCGCATTGCGCATGATGGCATATGGTATTCCCAGTGGCGGAGACACGGGGACTAGCAGGGGCCCTGGCATCCCCCTATGATCGCTGATTTGCTGCTAGTTTGTACATGAACAGTGTAGAATTTAGTCAAAAATACATGCATTAGTATTGTTTGGCCTCTTATCAAAAGATTGAGTCATTTGGGCCCCTTGATCTTTAATTCCTAGCTCCGCCACTTGGTATTCCAGCCTATTATATAGATGATAAGTTGGCAGTAGGAGAGAGCACTTCGAACTTGTGCGTCAAGAAATTTTTAAAGGCGGTGGTTGAAGTGTTCAGGCCAGAGTATTTGAGAGCACCCAATCCTTAGGACACTCAGAGACTTTTGGAGATGAACAAAGTTCATGGGTTTCTACGTATGCTTGGCTCAATTGATTGCATGCACTGGAGGTGGAAGTACCGTCGTACAACATGGCATGGGCAATTCAAAGGACATAAAAAGGATGCCAACATCATTCTTGAAGTCGCGGTCAATTAGGTCTTGACACTTATGCCGCTCGGAGAGTGGTCGACGCTTAAGGCCTTCACGACCGCCTTCTCGAAGTCTGCAATCGCCTTGGGCCCCATCAGGAAGTTGAGGTGGGTCTCGACTTTCTCCAACCCCAACTCATCCCTGGACACCCACGTCGGGTCTTTAGGCCCCATGTACTTGTACATGGGGGACAGCTGGGCCTAAAGAGGAAGGACGCGGCGCTCCACCCACGTCCTGATAATATGACCGCCCATCACGCTCCTTTCTTCAGGCGGGCAGTAGCCTCAGCTAGCATCTTGGCCTTTGGTGATAGCTTGGTCATTGGAGCCACCTTTCTTCTGGCAGGCGATGGCCTCAGCGAGCATCTTGGCCTCCGGCGATAACTTAGTAATTGGAGCCCAGGACGCGGCTTCTGTAGAGGCTCGTTCATGAAGGCAGGTAGGTCGTTTTCGAGCCTGCTCACGTAAAAACCAAACCATGACTTGTGCCACTCCTGAACAAATTCCGGGAGGTCCCTAGCGAAGAACTTGGAGTTCGGGAGGAGTTGCAGGATGGCTCCCCCCCGAGGTCGTAAACCGCGTTCCCATTTGTCTGGGCGTAGACCCGAAAGAAATACCAGAACAACTCAAAATGAGGAGCTGTTCTAAGGAAGCACTCGCGGAAAGTGATGAAGTTGGTAATATGAAGAACTTCGTTGGGCAGAATCGTGGTGCAGCTAGTAGCCATAGAAAGCGCAGTAGCCCACGGATGAAGCTATGGGGGGATCCGAGTTCAACGAGGCGGCGAACGAGGTGTGGGGCAAGACCGACGACGGCGAGGACACCGCCAAGGTCGTGCCCCCCTCCCCCGCCATAACCATGAAGCCGGCACGTCCGCGGGCACTGCCGGTAGTGAGGAAGAGTGGTGCACAGGAGGTCGCCGCCGCTCTGGTCTCAAGAAGGGCACTGCTCCTCCCCTCCTGTCGACGCCAAGCTTGGTGGGCTGAGCATCGTCAGCTGATTAGTCGCTTGGTGGCGACGTGGAGGCAGACAACTTCAGTTCCCAGGGCTCTGGAGACGGAGCTGAGATCGCCGAGGCGGAACTGGAGAAGACGAAGTTTCAGTTCTCGGGGCTCATGGCCGGACATGGGAAACAGGCGCTGGCGATCATTTAGTTTAGGTATTATAGTTGAACGAGCTCCGCTTTTAGTTAAAATATGTCTGAAATGTAATGAATTTCGTCATATTTATATGAAATCTGGCTGTGTTTATATGAAATCCGCCCGGTTTGAATGAATTTTGTCTGGTTTGTTCGTATTGTGGCTAAAATGCACGCGGGCAATGATTGGATGGCGGCCTTTCACATCCGTGTCCGTGGACTGGTCCCCCTTGTCAGCAGACGGATGTGGTAGAAAATTTGCGGGTAGCCGTTGGAGATGCCCTAACCTCGCGGATCCAGCAATAATGCGTATATTGTGGTTTCTAATCTTGCAGATCCCAGCATTGATGCCTATACTTTTTGTTGTTGTTGAGGGAACACCGATGCGTATACTATGATTACTAATCTTGCAGATCCCAGCGCTGATGCGTTGTAACCTCCCTCGCAGATCCTAGCACTAATGTGCATATTATGGCTACTAATCACCGTTTTTATGTGCCCGGAGCGTCTCACACGGCGCATATGTGCCATGCTTCTGTATATGGAACATGATCATCGACAATTAATCCATATGCCACAATTAGTGCGTATGCCTATATATATACTGAGGCGAGGGTGAGTTTTTATGCCATTGCATCAGATTGCTTCTAAAACTACCTCATAATCTCGCATACGGTTCGTGGAAAATATGAAGGGGAGCGCTGTGTACACAATTGCTGTTTTTTTCATTGGGTGCCTTTTGATGGTTGGACAATGTAAGTACACATCACTATCATATTGTTTTTCTATATTTTATGTGCATATTATGGACTGATAACTGTATAATGTTATCTACTCCCTCCGTTCCTAAATATATGTCTTTGTAGATATTTCACTAGGTGGACTACATACAAAGCAAAATAAATGAATCTACACTTAAAATGCATCTATATACGTCCGTATATGATTCACAGTGAAATCTCTACAAAGACTTACATTTAGGAACGGAGGGAGTATGTAATAGGTCGTCGTGAGCCCGAGAGCACCTACTACAAAGATGGCCATGCCAACACGACCATGCTGGTCTCGTCACTTGACGAGAGCAAACTTACCTTGAAATTTTGTCTTGATAGAGATTGTAAGACCAAAGGTGAAAACTTTAGAACCTGGTGGGCGAAATGCATATGCTGCGTCACTCTGCCAGACATACCGTGTTATGATTCCTACGAAGAGTGTCAAAATAAGTGCCCAAGTATATCGCAGCCCATACTTGCAAATACGGGTGGGCATTAACAGAATACACTACTATAAGATAGTGTGTTGATTGGCAATACCTCTTTCTGAGTTTATATGTTATTGCAAATAAAAAAGTGAGTTGAAATCCGATGCGGCCAATCTTTTCTTATTCTTATCTACTGAAATAATTCGTGCCACCAGTTGAGATGTGAGTTTAACTTTGAGTATAGCTAAATCAAACTCAACCATTACAACGGGAGAAAAAAAATATTATAACCTCGAATGGCCATGACCCGATTTTGCTGCATCACTGAGATACATTACTCTCATTTTCGTGGAGTTGAGAACAATTTTTGAATATCATGAACATTTTTTAAACTCGTGACCATATCGGAAATCATGAACATTTTTCAAATTCGTAAACATTTTTAAAAAATTTCAAACATTTTCTAAATCATAAAAAGATGGAATTCATGAACATTTTATACTATTTAAAAACATTTTTTGAAAAATTGTGAACATTTGTAAAACATTTTTCTTGAACAGGAGATCATTTCGAGAATTGACAAATATTTTTTTTGGAAATTGCAGGAACAACTTTTGAAATTCACCAACATTTTTTTGATTTAAAGAACATTTTTTGAAATGCATGATCATTTTCTAAATTCGCGAACCTTTTATGAATCATTAAAATATTTTGTCACTCGCGAAGATTTTTTCAGTTTTCAGGATATTTTAAATTAATAAACATTTTCTAAATTTCCGATATTTTTCCATTTCATTATCATTTTTAATACACACAATTTAAAAAAAAAGTTATCAACATTTTCTAATTTACCGAACATTTGTTTTTAAAACTGTGAACATTTTCAGAAATGCGAACATTTTCTGAAAATCACATATATTTTCTGAATCCACAAACATTTATGATTTATTAAATATTCTAATTCAAAATACACATTTTTCTAATTTTCATAACCTTTTTGAAGTCCCAAATTATTTAAAATAGAAAAAAACGAAGGCAGAAGCGGAAAACGAAAAATGAAAATGAAAATAAAAAAAATAGGCCGCTCGGACTTGGTCCAGCCGAAACACGCCCTGTGTCTCTGCCAGTGCACAGAGCGTAGTATAGAAAGTTCATACTACATGGCCCGACCAATGCAGGGATTTCCGGTGTGAAATGTTTTTTTATCACTTAAAGATGAGATTGATGGGTAATATTTTGCAGCTTTGTGGGGGCAATTTAGATCATATACTGCCAAAAGCAATAGCCCCTTAATTATTATTAGAAAAACGCCCATGCGTTGCAACGGGAGAAAAAATTCATAATCTTCAATTCCCACGACCACATTTTGCTGCATGACCGAGATACACTATCACTTTCATTTTCGTGAAACTATGAACAATTTTGAAAACTCATGAACTTATCTGAAATCGCGAACATTTTTACATATTTTTGAACATTTTTAAAAATCATGAAAAACAATTGAGTTCACGAACATTTTACACTTTTTACAAACATGTTTTTAAAAATTGTGTACATTTTTAAAACCTTTTTCTTGAATAGGTGAACATTTCTAGAATCAACGAACTTTTTTCTTGGAAATTTGTGGAACAATTTTTGAAATTTATGAACATTTTTTTGATTTCATTAATATGTTTTGAAATGCGTGACCATTTTATAATCTGCGAAGATTTTATGAATCAATAAACTATTTTATAAGTGACGAACAGTTTTTCAATTTTTAGGATATTTTTTATTTCATGAACATTTTTTGAATTGGCCAATGTTTTTCAATTTCATTAACATTTCTTAATACACGAACTTGTTTAGAAAAATCATGAACATTTTTTGATTTCCCAAACATTTGTTTTTCAAATTGCATACATTTTCTGAATATGCGGGCATTTTTTGAAAATCATGAACATTTTCCGAATCCACAAACATTTATGAATTATTAAACCTTTTAGTTCAAATTCACATTTTTTTATTTTTCCAAACTTTTTTGAAGTCCAAATTATTGAAAATTGAAAAACAAAACAAAGGCGGAAAAGGAAAACGAAATTTAAAATATCGGCCGCTCGGACATAGGCCGGCCTTAACACGCGCGCTATGTCTTCTCCCATCGTGCAGAGCGCAGTATAGAAGGTTCCTACTACATGGGCCGGCCAATGCAAGGATTTCTCTACGTGAAACGTTTTTTATCACTTATATGTGGCATCGGTAGGTAATATTTGCAACTTTAATTTCGGTGACGTACCGCCAGAACCAAGACCCCCTTTACTATTATTAGGTATAGATTTGTCCTTACCAACAATCATCCGTGTGTGACAAGTTCGGCTCCGTTGTGTGACCTCATGTCATCTTCTACTATCGCATTGATCAGTTACGTCGTGTAAAACTGTATCATGGGAAATTCTTCATGTGGGATATTTTCATCAGTCACCTCCAAGTTATTCAAATAGAATGTCTGCACAGACAATAAAAGAGGCATCAGATAATTATAATTATCAGAGATATTGACTGGCTGGTACATTTGGCCGATGGATCCGGGCGCGCAACCCTAGCCGCCGCGACCCATCGTCCCTCTCCCTGTCGCCACCAGCGAGCGTTGCTGGGAAAAGCCCGCTCGGCGTCGGTGGCGGCGGGAGCTTCTCCTCTCTGCTTTGTGTGGGGGCTGCGGGGGGTTGCTCATCCTGGCAGAGGCACAAGGCCATGCGAATCAGCGGAGTCATTGGCTGGTGCGGCATGAACGGCACGCGCAGCATGCATGTGAGCTAGGTTCGACCGGTCCCAGCTTCGCGGGTTGGACTGTTGCGGGGCGGTGGCAGCCGGCTGATCCGAGGCAGCGGGCGTATGTGGTGTCTCCCAGATCGGATCTGTAGTGCACGCGCGGACGCCCGCCTCCGGAGTGAAAGACTAGGTTCGACCGGAGTTGGTTATATCTGGCAATGGTGATGTTATTTTACATCATTACCTTGTTGAGGGCATTGCTCAGGCATGCTTCAGACTGATTCTTCAGGGTGAAAACCCAGATTCTGGCCTTAGTGGCTGCATCCGGCGACGGCGTCGCTTGAGCATCGCTCCCTTTCTAAAGTCGTTGTTGTTGAAGACCTCGTCGTTCATGTGGTGTCATGATATGGTCGGTCCAGATATGGCCATTGTTGTAGTTCTGACGATAGTGGATCTACTTGCTTTGGGACTTTTTCTTTTATTCCTCGCCTATGCATAGTTTTGGTCTTATTATTTTGCTAGTTGCAGGCATGTTTGTGTGTGTTGGTGTTGGTTGTGTGCATTTTAACTATGCAAAAGCCGAATGTGGGCTCATCGTGTTTTATATCTTCTTGATGTTTCATTTTAAGTCAATATATCGGAAAAATGGCCGATGGATGCATATTTTACCTGAATGAACGGCAAACATCGAGATAGATTAGACTTCTAGCTACCTCCAAGCAGATCAGCTTTAACCATATTTGCTGCTATTAAAATCTCCGACCTTACGTAACCTGACAAATTGTGCAAATGAATTATGTCAGGGTTTATTAGCGCGCCCTAAAAGGCTAGAAATCTGTCACAAAGTAGTCATTTTCATTGTTGGGGCAAACAAGTCGTTGTGCATATAAGAAAAGCGATCTTGGCATATAGAGGACCTGGTTCTGTTTTTTCTTTTTTTCTTTTTTGCAGGGCACCCTCCATCCAGAGAGAATAATTCCAGGTTATTTGGTTATGTATTTTTCTTTCCCTATGATCCAAATTGGATCGGGTTCCACTATCATCAGATAACGGAACAAAACATAGAGTAAAATAGCGCCTCAACGCTAGAAAAAACATAAAAATGAAAACCGCACAAAACGAAACACCCCCATGTTATCACCCAGCAAAGGGTGGCCAACATGCCGCATGCACCGCTAACAGCAGGGGATGAAGAACAAAGGTTTAGACTCTCTACCAGAGACAAACTGAAAGTTCTCAAAGGCCACATGCCCTCCAACTTACAAAGGGAAAGGGGGAAAACCACACCCTTTTACCCCAAGATCACCGCACACGCAGGTGCTCAAGCATAGCAAAGGCAGCCATCATCACTCTTTTTTTGCCTCCGCCCAGGTTATCTGATTATGTATGCACCAGGTTTCACAATACAGAAAGACATATTTTTTTTTTGAGGGACAGAAAGACAGAATTATTCCGGCCACAGTATGTATGTGAACTGGACAAGCCACGATAAAATATCACTCTTTCCTTCTTTTAATTACCCTCTTGATACCAAGACGCGCCAGTTCAGATCCATGGCCTGGCATCTCTGCAGCTGGTGATGAATGGCTATCTTGAGGCATATCGGAGTTAGGGCAACCAGCATCAGCATCCTCAGTTGGAGCTGTGAATTTGAAGAAATGTGAAGGTTAGCCTAAAGATATATATCAATTAAGCAGAGTGACCTGAAGCACCAAGACGGTTACAGTCCTCAAATATATTACCCAAAACAGCTCCTACCATTATAATTATTATTTGCTGGTAGTCTTACCTGGATCTTCATATAAAGGGCGTTTTCCCTTCGTATTCCAGCTTCCATCCTGATGCCTAATTCCGGCAAACAGTATTTTCAGTTGATCTCTCACTTTCCTCGACTCATTCTTGACCTGCTGCTGCGACTGGTTCTCGAGGTCTGTCAAGGCAGCTTGGTGCCTCTGGTTCTCCTCTTCCTTCTTCCTTGAAAAACTTGTCAAAACATATTCACAAGCCGTTGCGAAGGATGAAACCTTATCCATAACTAGCGATTCAATCTGAAAAAGAATACATTTATGAAACCTTATCCATAACTACGATTCAATCTTCATACTGATTCAATAATGATCTTATTGGTTCACCGACTTTACCTCATCTATGGTCATAGACCCGGTCTCGGCGCACCTAGATTCGCTTCCGTTAAACACATTTGATGCGCCAGCAACATTTTTCCTGTTCGTGGGGTTCCTCTGATAGCACACCAGTGCTTCGTGACGTGGCTTTCCGTGACAAATGACCAAAGGTTCATGTGAATATATGATACAACACACAAAAAAAGTTCAGTATTTGGTGCATAGGTTCTATTTGTCCTTACCAGCAATCGGCCATATGTGACAAGTTCTGCTCCCTTGCGTGACCTCGTGTCGTCTTCAACTATCGCGTTGATGACCTCCATCGTGTAAAACTGTATCCTGGGAAATTCGTCGTGTGGGATATTTCCACCAGTCACCTCCAAGTTATCCAAATAGAAGGCCTGCACAAACAATAAAAGAGGAGGCATCATGTATAATTATCAGAGGCATTGGCTGGCTAGTAGTGCATTTGGCCGATGGATGCATATTCTACCTGAATGAAAGGCAGGCATCCAGATAGGTTAGACTTCTTGCTACCTCCAAGCAGCTCAGCTTTAACCCTCTTTGCTGCTCTTAAAGTCTCCGACCTCACATAACCGGACCAATTGTGCAAATGAATTATGTCAGGGTTTGTAAGAGCGCCCCAGTAATCTGTCACAAAGTAGTCATTTTTCATTGTTGGGGCAAACAGGTACGTCGCCGCGCATATAACAAAGGCAATCTTGAATTTTGATATTTCTGCTTTTGTCATCTTTTGGCCCCTGACCTTCTTCTTCACAATCGCAACCACCGGCCCTATGCCGCGCTCCGATTCGGATATTCCGAGAGCCTTTCGGATCGCTGCTATCACATTCTCGGGAACACCGTGTTGTTCACTCTGCACCGGTGCGCCGCCACATGGAATCCCCAGCACAGTTTCCACATCTTTATCATGGAAAGGTATGTCCCTGCGGTAACCTGTGATGATAGAGCTTGCTTCCTCATCAACTTTGCTTAGCAGCCACATGAGGAAGTGCCGATTTGTCCTCATGAGCTTTGGCAGGAGAAGCAGGCCCCCAAAACCAATCTCCCTCACATAAGCTTTCTTCTCTTCATCTAATCCATGGATCAGGTTGTACAGTTTCTTCACGCTGCACCTTGATCCGATGTACGTGTTCTTTGCAAGTCCTTTGTCATGCTCTGCGATTTCTGAATCAAACTCTGACTCAGCTACCCCTCCAGGAACTCCTCCTTTTCCATGTCCATTATGATTTACTCCATGTCCTTTACCATTTTCTTCAAATTCCGAATCAGGCTCTGAATCAACTCCTTCAGCATTTTCATCAAATTCTGAATCAGACTCTGACTCGGCTCCTCCTTCAGCATTTTCATCAAATTCTGAATCTGACTCTGACCCGACTCTCCCTGCAGGAACTCCTCCTCCTTCCTCTTCTGATGAAGAGCAGAGGTCTATGCAGTCATCCATCCCTGATGCACGAATAGTTTCTTTCTTCTTGTGCATTGCTACACGAATAATCTGTGTTTAGATCAGTAAACCATATTACTATTCAGGTATTTCATATATACAGTAGTAAAAAAAGAGAGTATGCATAACCATTGTAGTAAATCAGATACATCTAATAGGGGTCTAAATGGCACTCCGGGAGAACAATTAAATCAACCACTAAAAGTTTTCTTGCCAAATCTCTCACTATTCAGACCATGGCATCCAAAAAAATCGATGTCTCTTTACCGAACAAGTAGGCCTTTGCCCTAGATTCAAACCAGAGAAACTCCCCGGAGCTTAAATAGTTGCAGAAGGAGAATGCCGATTCAAGGAAATTACAAGCCATCAAAGAAGATACTAATGCAATAAATTCTAGCACCCTTGGACGGAAGAACTAACCGGGGCTCTTCAGCTCAGTGGAACTGCTAGAGCTCCTTCTCCATCTTCCCAGAACAAGCACAAGCAGGGGATCCTTCAATTGGGTGGGCGAGGTCTTCAATGGAGCCAGCCGTGTAGTAGGTGCCCAAAGGACGGGAGGGTTTCATCGGGAAGGAGAGCGGAGAGTGGGCGACGGGACGGGTCACTGCGCGATCACGAGGTGAACCTAGCTACCTACCTAGGGGAGCCACGGTTGCTCAGTCCTTTTACCTGCTCGAGGTATGGGGCAGCAGGTTATGAGGCTCGATGGAGATTCCATATTCGACTCGTTCGTCTAGCCGTTGGGCAAACACATGAATCTTTCCTTTCACGTACAGCTCACGGCTCAGGCCAACCCCAACGCTAGATCTCATTTCATATGCGTGTGTCCGTTTGGAGCAAACCGACAGAAAATGTGACCCAAACACAGACCCGTCCTAATTTTTTGTCCCTTTGACCCCATCTCTCGACCAAAGACCAACTCCACCGCGCGACCCTATCCTGTCCGCCCCCGTCCGTTTGGGGTAAAAAAAACAAACGAGACGGCCCAGCGCGCGGGCGTAAACGGACTTTTGTCCGCTTTGTGTCCGCTTTCGACCCATCCCCGACCCAAGTTTGCGCCGGTTTTGGGGTGAAACGGACAGTGCGCGGACGGGTGGGACGCGCGCGCTTGTCCTCCCCTGGCCCGCTTGTCGGTGGGAGAAACCAAAAACCCCCACGCCCATTTGGCGCCATTTGCCCCAAACCCTCCCACGTCCCTCCCGCCGCCCCCTCTCTCCCCCGTCCATGGCCGACGCCCCGCCGAGTTCCGGCGGCCTGGCCGTCGCCCCGCCCTCAAAGGTGAAGAAGAAGGCGCCAAGGAAGCCGCGGTCGGAGTGCATGCCGGAGGAGATCGCCAAGTTGGACGCGGAATCAGCGAAGAGGAGGGAACGGAGAGCGGTCGTCAAGGTCAATACCGCCGCGGCCAAGTTTGCCGCCCAGCGCGAGGAGCTGGATGCCGCGCGGTGCAAGGCCGCTGTCGACAAGAAGGAGGACCTCGTCAACAAAGCGCACGCCATCCTAATGCTTGGCATGGGCCGTCCTGCCGGGTTCCCTGCAGCAGCCGTCAGCCTGGCGAGCACAGGCTCGTCGGTCGCCCGGCCTACGCACTGCCAGTCGCCGACGTCGCGCATCGCGCCCATGTCGCCCGGCTTTCCTCCGTCAAGGCACGACGGCCAGACCCGTTTCTCGGGGTCGCCGGATGTGGGCGCGTTCGCGCCGTCCACACCGTGCCCCGCGGCCGTCATCGACCTCAACGTCATGCCTGGGTCCAGCAGCGGCGGGCGGCCGTCCGTCGAGATGAGAAAGCAGGCATGGGCACCGTTCACGGGCACCATGCCGGCCCCCCGCGTCTTGTTTGACGGAATGCCAACCCCAACGCCAGTGGTCGACGACCCCTTCTACAACCGCTACATGGAGGACGTGATCTTCGAGGGTGGGCATGGCCATACCTACAACCTCGATGAGACCCAAAGTCAGGATGGCTGCGCCGAGTACGTCCCCGATGAAGAGGCCGACAACCGTGCTGACTACGACCATGGTGACTCATGGCATGAAGACGATGACATCTATGTCGAAGGTGATGAAGAATAAGAAGAAGGCAATGATGTTGACATTAGTGGTGCGCCATTGTTCATCGACGAGCTCACCCAAAGAGCGGAGGCACAAAAGAAGAGGAAGAGCATTTGCACAGGTTCATATACACAAGATGAGGACAAGTTGATTTGCCAAGCTTGGATGGAGATTAGCCAAGATTCGAGGACCGGCGCGCAACAAAAGGGCATTGTTTTCTGGACGAGAGTCCACAAAACATTCCATGAAAGGAAGATGTTTGATCCCTACCAAGTTACAAGCAACCATGGCATCGGCTTGATTCAAAAAAGATGGTTGTTCATCCAACAAGAGTGCAACAAGTATTGCGTCGCATTTGACAGCGTTGAAGCACGGCCCGTGAGTGGTCTCGGTGTTGGGGACATGGTATGCTCTCCTCTTTCTAGCCCTTTCCTTGCTACGGCCATGATACTTCGGCCGTGTATATGTTTTCATGTTCACTTGTTGTTGATCATGTGGTGTAGGCATTTCAATCTTTGGAGGCATTCAAGGCCCGGCACAATGACAAGCCATTCACTCTTACACATTGTTGGACGATCATCAACAATTTCCCTAAGTTCAAGGATCAATACCGTGAACTTCAAAGAAAGAGAGGCAAGAAGACGGCCAAGTTCGCCGGAGGTGGGGATGGCGAGGCGTTGAAGAGGCCGAGGGGCAAGACCAACTCCAAGGTGGACGACGTACGTGACGCCTCGTCCATGGCCTTGCAGGAGACTTTGCATGGCATGATGTCCCAAAAGGATATGAGGGACGAGAAGAAGCGGCAAAGCAAGGACGAGCAAATGAAGCAATACCTAGATCTTCAAAGACAGAAGCTTGAGATGGAGGAGGCGGCCAAGAGGAGGAAGATCGACATGGAGGAGGCGGCCCAACAAAGGCAGCTCAACATGGAGGAGGCGGCCCGGCAAAGGCAGCTCGACATCAAGGCCGACAACGTCAAGGCCAGGCAGAGGCAGCTCGACATCAAGGCCACCAATGCCGCCACCAAAGCGAAGGAGGTGGCCCTTGCGATCATGAGCGTGGACTTGTCGAAGATGAGCGACAAGACGAGGGCCTGGTTCGAGGCCACGCAGAAGGAGATGCTCGACACCGAAGGCCTGAACTAGGTCGTCCGATCGGCGTGGCCGTTCTTTTTGAGGCTGGCAAGGGTGCTACCCGCCCGTCGGGCCGCTGGCAGTGTGCCGACGAGAAAACATTCATTTTCGAGGCCGGCTATGTTGCCGGCGAGGAGAACTATTCATTTTGGAGGCTGGCTGTGTTGCCGGCCGCTGGCTGATGCCGGTGATGGACGTGTAGGCCGCTGGCTCTGTTGCCGGCGTGATGAACCGGGGCCGCTGGCCTGAACTAGGGCTTGGCATTTTTTAAGTAGGCGCGGACAAGATGGGGTAAATGGATGCGGCCGCGCGCTGGGCGCACGGCCACCACATCCCAGGACACGCCCGGACACGACCCGAAATCCCTACCCAAACGGACAGAATCCGGACAAAACGAACGTCCATTTGGGGTCGCGCGGTGGAGTTGGCCTTAGTCGTGATTTGGGTCCGAAGCGGACACAAACAAGACGTTTGCTGCATCCCCGTGTCCTGCTGTGTCCACTGCATGCAGATGATGGCCCGTCTTTCATCCGAACAAATGGAGCCACCACCCACCACACTGCTCTCTCTCCCTCCTCCTTTTTTTACCCACCACGCTAGGTTGTTGGCTGCGCAGCGGGGCTCGGCGTGTAGACGAGCAACAGCGAGGCGAGTTGTGGGAGTGTGGGCGGACGGGCTGCGGCGGCGAGCTGCGGGGTGGGGCGGCGCGAGCTCGAGGCGGTGGCAGCTGCGGGGAGTGCGGGCGGATAGGCTCTGGCGCGCGCTGGATGGGCGGCTACGGCGGGACAAGCTGCAACACGAGCTCGAGGCGGCGGCGGCAGCTGCAGGGCGGGGTGGGGCGTGAGTGGCAAGGCGAGGGCAAGCGGCGGCCGGGTCCGATGAGCAGGGCTAGGGCATGGGTGCAGCGAGGCGAGCGGGCGCGGGGCTAGGGTGTGGGTGCGGCGAGGCGAGCGGGCGCGTGGTGTGGGCGCGGGGCGCGGGCGGGCTGACCGAGCGCACTGGAGCAGGAGCACCGCCGGAGCTCGCGCCTCCATCTCCTCCCCTCGCGCTGGAGCAGGCGTCGGTTGTTCGCGCTGCCGCCAAGGGCGCAACGAGGCAAGTGAATTCGTGCCGGAGTGTGCTTTGTCTACTCCGCCGATCTACTTTTTATTTGCAAAAAAATTACATGTCCGTACGGACAAGTTGAGCCGGTTGGGTGCATCGATAGGCGGACGTCTAAAACCGAACACAGCGCCCGTTTTACCGCCCCAAACGGACAAAACAAACGTCTGTTTGGGGTCGACGATTGAAGTTGGCCTCAGTGGTGCTGCGGGGCCATCATGGTGCTTTGAGGGCAGGGGCATTCCACCTCTTTCAACACATCGCTGATCCAGAGCTTATGAAAATTCTGGCCTGCATGCGAGCTCTCCAAGTAGCGACGAAGGGGAAGATAACAAGGTCCATGTTTAACTTAGACAGTAAGGAGGTAGTATCTATGCTTAATGACAGAGATAAAAACCTCTCAGCTCCAGGACCTTGGATACAAGAGATATCAAGGAGATGCTTAGGGTTGTCTCCATGACCGGCGGGGGTGAAACTTGTGAAGTAAAAGTGCGGTCATCACCGAGGAAGAGTATAACATGAGAGACAGACCGACCCATTTGGGGCTCGAGGCCCGCCACCTCCCATGCTCTTGAAGGAAATATGCCCTAGAGGCAATAATAAAGTTATTATTTATTTCCTTATATCATGATAAATGTTTATTATTCATGCTAGAATTGTATTAACCGGAAACATAATACATGTGTGAATACATAGACAAACATAGTGTCACTAGTATGCCTCTACTTGACTAGCTCGTTGATCAAAGATGGTTGTGTTTCCTAACCATAGACATGAGTTGTCATTTGATTATCGAGATCACATCATTAGGAGAATGATATGATTGACTTGACCCATTCCGTTAGCTTAGCACTTGATTGTTTAGTATGTTGCTATTGCTTTCTTCATGACTTATACATGTTCCTACAACTATGAGATTATGCAACTCCCGTTTACCAGAGGAACACTTTGTGTGCTACCAAACGTCACAACGTAACTGGGTGATTATAAAGGAGCTCTACAAGTGTCTCCGAAGGTACATGTTGAGTTGGCGTATTTCGAGATTAGTATTTGTCACTCCGATTGTCGGAGAGGTATCTCTGGGCCCTCTCGGTAATGCACATCACTATAAGCCTTGCAAGCAATGTAGCTAATGAGTTAGTTACGGAACGATGCATTACATAACGAATAAAGAGACTTGCCGGTAACGAGATCGAACTAGGTATTGAGATACCGACGATCGAATCTCGGGCAAGTAACATACAGATGACAAAGGGAACAACGTATGTTGTTATGCGGTTTGACCGATAAAGATCTTCGTAGAATATGTAGGAGCCAATATGAGCATCCATGTTCTGCTATTGATTATTGACCGGAGACGTGTCTCGGTCATGTCTACGTAGTTCTCGAACCCGTAGGGTCCGCACGCTCAAAGTTAGATGACGGTTATATTATGAGTTTATGTGTTTTGATGTATCAAAGATAGTTCGGAGTCCCGGATGTGATCACGGACATGATGAGGAGTCTCGAAATGGTCGAGACATGAAGATTGATATATTGGACGACTATATTCGAACACCGGAATGATTCCGGGGGTT
>NC_057795.1:639233264-639250443 GCF_018294505.1 Triticum aestivum
TCCTCTCTCCCCTTCCTTCCCCTCTCCTACTTGGACAAGGAAAGGAGGGAGTCCTACCCCCGGTGGGAGTAGGACTCCTCCCTGGCGCGCCCTCCCCTGGCCGGCCGTCGCCTCCCCCTTGGTCCTTTATACACGGGGACAGGGGGCACCTCTAGACACAACAATTGATCATTGATCTCTTAGCCATGTATGGTGCCCCCCTCCACCATAATCCCCCTCGATAATATTGTTGCGGTGCTTAGGCGAGGCCCTACGTCGGTAGAACATCATCATTGTCACCACGCCGTCGTGCTGACGGAACTCTCCCTCAAAGCTCGGTGGATCGGAGTTCGAGGGACATCATCGAGCTGAACGTGTGCTGAACTCAGAGGTGCCGTGCGTTCGGTACTTGATCGGTCGGATCGTGAAGACGTACGACTAAATCAACCACGTTGTGCTAACGCTTCCGCTTTCGGCCTATGAGTGTACGTGGACAACACTCTCCCCTCTCGTTGCTATGCATCACCATGATCTTGCGTGTGCGTAGCAATTTTTTTGAAATTACTACGTCCCCCAACAGTGGCATCCGAGCCTGGTTTTACGCGTAGATGTTATATGCACGAGTAGAACACAAGTGAGTTGTGGGCGATACAAGTCATACTGCTTACCAGCATGTCATACTTTGGTTTGAAGTTGTTAGATGAAGCGGCCCGGACCGACATTACGCGTACGCTTACGTGAGACTGGTTCTATCGACGTGCTTTGCACATAGGTGGCTGGCGGGTGTCAGTTTCTCCAACTTTAGTTGAACCGAGTGTGGCTACGCCCGGTCCTTGAGAAGGTTAAAACAACACTAACTTGACGAACTATCGTTGTGGTTTTGATGCGTAGGTAAGAACGGTTCTTGCTCAGCCCGTAGCAGCCACGTAAAACATGCAACAACAAAGTCGAGGACGTCTAACTTGTTTTTGCAGGGCATGTTGTGATGTGATATGGTCAAGACGTGATGCTATATTTTATTGTATGAGATGTTCATGTTTTGTAACCGAGTTATCGGCAACTGGCAGGAGCCATATGGTTGTCGCTTTATTGTATGCAATGCAATCGCCCTGTAATTGCTTTACTTTATCACTAAGCGGTAGCGACAGTCGTAGAAGCAATAGGTGGCGAAACGACAACGATGCTATAATGGAGATCAAGTGTCACGCCGGTGACGATGGTGATCATGACGGTGCTTCGGAGATGGAGATCACAAGCATAAGATGATGATGGCCATATCATATCACTTATATTGATTGCATGTGATGTTTATCCTTTATGCATCTTATTTTGCTTTGATTGACGGTAGCATTATAAGATGATCTCTCACTAAATTTCAAGGTATAAGTGTTCTCCCTTAGTATGCACCGTTGCGAAAGTTCTTCGTGTTGAGACACCACGTGATGATCGGGTGTGATAGGCTCTACGTTCAAATACAACGGGTGCAAAACAGTTGCACACGCGGAATACTCAGGTTAAACTTGACGAGCCTAGCATATACAGATATGGCCTTGGAACACTGAGACCAAAAGGTCGAGCGTGAATCATATAGTAGATATGATCAACATAGTGATGTTCACCATTGAAAACTACTCCATCTCACGTGATGATCGGACCTGGTTTAGTTGATTTGGTTCACGTGATCACTTAGATGATTAGAGGGATGCCTATCTAAGTGGGACTTCTTAAGTAATATGATTAATTGAACTTAAATTTATCATGAACTTAGTACCTGATAGTATTTTGCTTGTCTATGTTTGTTGTAGATAGATGGCTCGTGTTGTTGTTCCGTTGAATTTTAATGCGTTCCTTGAGAAAGCTAAGTTGAAAGATGATGGTAGCAATTACACGGACTGGGTCTGTAACCTGAGGATTATCCTCATTGCTGCACAGGAAAATTACATCCTGGAAGCACCGCTGGGTGCCAGACCTGCTGCAGATGCAACTGACGACGTTAAGAAAGTCTGGCAGAGCAAAGCTGATGACTACTTGATAGTTCAGTGTGCCATGCTTTACGGCTTAGAACCGGGACTTCAACGATGTTTTGAACGTCATGGAGCATATGAGATGTTCCAGGAGTTGAAGTTAATATTTCAAGCAAATTCCCGGATTGAGAGATATGAAGTCTCCAATAAGTTCTATAACTGAAAGATGGAAGAGAATAGTTCTGTCAGTGAACATATACTCAAAATGTATGGGTATAATAATCACTTGATTCAACTGGGAGTTAATCTTCCTGATGATAGTGTCATTGACAGAATTCTTCAATCACTGCCACCAAGCTACAAGAGCTTCGTGATGAACTATAATATGCAAGGGATGAACAAGACTATTCCCGAGCTCTTCGCAATGCTAAAAGCTGCGGAGGTAGAAATAAAAAAGGAGCATCAAGTGTTGATAGTCAACAAGACCACTAGTTTCAAGAAAAAGGGTAAAGGGAAGAAGAAGGAGAACTTCAAGAAGAACGACAAACAAGTTGCTGCTCAAGAGAAGAAACCCAAGTCTGGACCTAAGCCTGAAACTGAGTGCTTCTACTGCAAGCAGACTGGTCACTAGAAGCGGAACTGTCCCAAGTATTTGGCGGATAAGAAGGATGGCAAGGTGAACAAAGGTATATGTGATATACATGTTATTGATGTGTATCTTACTAATGCTCGCAGTAGTACCTGGGTATTTGATACTGGTTCTGTTGCTAATATTTGCAATTCAAAACAGGGACTACGGATTAAGCGAAGATTGGCTAAGGACGAGGTGACGATGCGCGTGGGAAATGGTTCCAAAGTCGACGTGATCGCGGGCACGCTACCTCTACATCTACCTTCGGGATTAGTTTTAGACCTGAATAATTGTTATTTGGTGCCAGCGTTAAGCATGAACATTATATTTGGATCTTGTTTGATGCGAGACGGTTATTCATTTAAATCAGAGAATAATGGTTGTTCTATTTATATGAGTAATATCTTTTATGGTCATGCACCCTTGAAGAGTGGTCTATTTTTATTGAATCTCGATAGTAGTGATACACATATTCATAATGTTGAAGCCAAAAGATGCAGAGTTGATAATGATAGTGCAACTTATTTGTGGCACTGCCGTTTGGGTCATATTGGTGTAAAGCGCATGAAGAAACTCCATAATGATGGACTTCTAGAATCACTTGATTGTGAATCACTTGGTACTTGCGAACCGTGCCTCATGGGCAAGATGACTAAACGTTGTTCTCCGAAACTATTTTGGAGAGAGCAACAAATTTGTTGGAAATCATACATACTGATGTATGTGGTCCAATGAACATTGAGGCTCGCAGCAGGTATCGTTATTTTCTCACCTTCAGAGATGATTTGAGCAGATATGGGTATATCTACTTAATGAAACATAAGTCTGAAACATTTGAAAAGTTCAAAGAATTTCAGAGTGAAGTGGAAAATGATCGTAACAAGAAAATAAAGTTTCTACGATATGATCGTGGAGAAGAATATTTGAGTTACGAGTTTGGTTTACATTTGAAACAATGTGGAATAGTTTCGCAACTCACGGCACCTGGAACACCACAACGTAATGGTGTGTCCGAACGTAGTAATTGTACTTTACTAGATATGGTGCGATCTATGATGTCTCTTACTGATTTACTGCTATCGTTTTGGGGTTATGCTTTAGAGACGGCCGCATTCACATTAAATAGGGCACCATCAAAATCTGTTGAGACGATGCCTTATGAACTGTGGTTTGGCAAGAAACCGAAGTTGCCGTTTCTTAAAGTTTGGGGCTGCGATGCTTATGTGAAAAAACTTCGACCAGATAAGCTCGAACCCAAATCGTAGAAATGTTTCTTCATAGGATACCCAAAGGAGACTATTGGGTACACCTTCTATAACAGATCTGAAGGCAAGACTTTTGTTGTTAAATTTGGATCCTTTCTAGAGAAGGAGTTTCTCTCGAAAGAAGTGAGTGGGAGGAAAGTAGAACTTGATGAGGTAACTGTACCTGCTCCCTTATTGGAAAGTAGTTCATCACAGAAACCGGTTCCTATGACGACTACACCAAATAGTGAGGAAGCTAATGATATTGATCATGAAACTTTAGATCAAGTTACTACCGAACCTCATAGGTCAACTAGAGTAAGATCCGCACTAGAGTGGTACGGTAATCCTATTCTGGAGGTTGATGACCCACAAGTATAGGGGATCTATCATAGTCCTTTCGATAAGTAAGGGTGTCGAACCCAACGAGGAGCAGAAGGAAATGACAAGCGGTTTTCAGTAAGGTTTTCTCTGCAAGCACTGAAATTGTAGGTAACAGATAGTTTTGTGATAAGATAAATTGTAACGAGTAACAAGCAATGGAAGTAAATAAAGTGCATCAAGGTGGCCCAATCCTTTTTGTAGCAAAGGACAAGCCTGGACAATTTCTTATAATGAGAAAAGAGCTCCCGAGGACACATGGGAATTATCGTCAAGCTAGTTTTCATCACGCTCATATGATTCGTGTTTGGTACTTTGATAATTTGATATGTGGGTGGACCGGTGCTTGGGTACTGCCCTTACTTGGACAAGCATCCCACTTATGATTAACCCCTATTGCAAGCATCCGCAACTACAAAATAAGTATTAAGGTAAACCTAACCACATCATTAGACATATGGATCCAAATCAGCCCCTTACGAAGCAACGCATAAACTAGGGTTTAAGCTTCTGTCACTCTAGCAACCCATCATCTACTTATTACCTCCCAATGCCATCCTTTAGGCCCAAATAATGGTGAAGTGTCATGTAGTCGACGTTCACATAACACCACTAGAGGAAAGACAACATACATCTCATCAAAATATCGAACGAATACCAAATTCACATGACTACTAATAGCAAGACTTCTCACATGTCCTCAGGAACAAACGTAACAACTCACAAAGCATATTCATGTTCATAATCAGAGGAGTAATAATATGCATTAAGGATCTGAACATATGATCTTCCACCAAGTAAACCAATTAGCATCAACTACAAGGAGTAATCAACACTACTAGCAACCCACAGGTACCAATTTGTGGTTTTGGATACAAGATTGGATAGAAGAGATGAACTAGGGTTTGAGAGGAGATGGTGCTGGTGAAGATGTTGATGGAGATTGACCCCCTCCCGATGAGAGGATCATTGGTGATGACGATGGTGATGATTTCCCCCTCCGGGAGGGAAGTTTCCCCGGCAGAATAGCTCTGCCGGAGCTCTAGATTGGTTCCGCCAAGGTTCCGCCTCGTGGCGGCGGAGTTTCGTCCCGTAAGCTTGCCTCTGCTTTTTTCCAGGGTAAAAGCCATCATATAGCAGAAGATGGGCACCGGAGGGCCACCAGGGGGCCCAGGAGACAGGGGGCACGCCCAGTAGGGTGGGGGCGCCCACCCTCCTGGCCTGGGTGTGGGCCCCCTCTGGTAGTTTCTTCGCTCAATAATTCTTATTAATTCCAAAAATTACTTCTGTGGAGTTTCAGGATTTTTGGAGCAGCGCAGAATAGGTTTCCAATGTTTGCTCCTTTTCCAGCCAGAATTCTAGGTGCCGGCATTCCCCCTCTTCATGGTAAACCTTGTAAAATAAGGGAGAATAGCCATAAGTATTGAGATATAATGTGTAATAACAGCCCATAATGCAATAAATATTGGTATAAAAGCATGATGCAAAATGGACGTATCAACTCCCCCAAGCTTAGACCTCGCTTGTCCTCAAGCGGAAGACGAAATCGAAAAATATGTCCACATGTTTAGAGATAGAGGTGTCGATAAAAATAAAATACGGACATGAGGGCATCATGATCATTCTTATAAGAGCAACATAAATAGATTTTATCATATGATTTCTTATGCTCAAGTAACGATCAATTCACAATGTCAAGTATGGTTCAGAAACTTCATTGGGAACTAACAAACTATAATCTCAGTCATTGAAGCAATTGCAATTTATCATAACATTAGAAAGAGTCAAGAATAGAGCTTTTCAGCAAGTCCACATACTCAACTATCATATAGTCTTGTACAATTGCTAACACTCACGTTGTACTTGTGGTTATGGAGTTTCAACCGGACACTGAGAAAGATAGGGGCTTATTGTGTTGCCTCCCAACGTATTCACCTTTGGGTGATGTCAACAATAATAGTTCATGCTAACTTACATCCAATTGGATATATATATCAAGATCTTTCAAACACAAGGATCTTGCCAAAGAATAAAATGAAAAAGGGAAAGGTGAACATCACCTTGACTCAAGCATAATGTAAAGACATAAAGTAAAAGATAGGCCCTTCGCAGAGGGAAGCAGAGGTTGTCATGTGCTTTTAGGGTTGGATGCATAAAATCTTAATGCAAAAGAATGTCACTTTATATTGCCACTTGTATATGGACCTTTATTATGCAGTCCGTCGCTTTTATTGCTTCCATAACAAGATCGTATAAAGCTTATTTTCTTTGCACTAATAAGTCATACATATTTAGAGAGCAATTTTTATTGCCTGCAACATGACAACTTACTTGAAGGATCTTACTCAATCCATAGGTAGGTATGGTGGACTCTCATGGCAAAACTGGGTTTAAGGATATTCCGAAGCATAAGTAGTATCTCTACTTGGTGCAAGGAATTTGGCTAGCATTAGGGGGAAAGGAAAGCTCAACATGTTGGGAAGATCAATGCCAATATACTCTAACTGAGATGTGAGAAAACATAAACCATTACGTTGTCTTCCTTGTCCAACATCAACTCTTTTAGCATGTCATACTTAATGAGTGCTTCACAATCATAAAAGTTGTCCAAGATAATATATTTGTATGTGAAAACCTCTCTTTTCTTATTACTTCCTATTAATTGCAACGATGACCAAAACTACGTTTGTCAACTCTCAACAACTTTTATGCCTCATACTTTCTATGTGTGAAGTCATTACTATCCATAAGATCAATATGAGCTCTTCTATTCTTTTTATTCTTTCTACTTTCTCAAGATCATGGCAAGATAGCAAAGCCCTTGACTCAACACTAAACTTTATTATAGATAGCTCACGTACTCGATTACATAAAGAGATCACAAAGCAAAACTCAAAACTACTTGATAGCAAAGCTTCAATCTACTAGATCAAGATACTACTAAAAGGATCGAACTAAATAAAACGGTAAAGATAGGAGTGTGATGGTGATACGATACCGGGGCACCTCCCCCAAGCTTGGCAGTTGCCAAGGGGAGTGCCCATACTCATGTGATTATGTCTCCTTCTTCATAGTTGGTGTTGTGATCTTCTTGGCGATGATGCCCCTCAGGATACGATTCTCCTCCTCGAGCTTATTGAATTGTTGTTTGAGGTCCATAATTTCTTTGCGGAGCTTGCCCGTAACGGCTAAAGCTCCCTTTACCCAAGGATGCTGCATAGCTTCTGGAGAACAAGTGACGCTCTTTTTCATATTTTCATAAGAAAGAAATTTAACATCAGAAGGGATGACCGAATTTGGGAGAACCGAGCTATGTAGTTCCCCCATCATGAATCCTGCTTGGAAGCGAGAAGTGACTTCTTGATCTTCCTCCATGGCATCTATCCTTTTCAAGTGGGCCTCCATCTCGTCCTCCGTTGATGGTCCAAAGTGATAAGCATCACTATTTGCTCCTGGACCTGGTGTCGGGTGAGTCACCCGACTGTCCCCGACTGACTCTTGAGAAGACATCTTGCTCTTAATCTGCAACAGGAACAGCTCGAAACAAAAACAGAGGATATTTGTGTGATACGGTGGTCAAAGCCTTCGGGAGATTGTATAATGAATTTTTACCGACCAAAATACGTAACATGCAAGAAAACAGAGTCCGGGAGGCACACGAGGTGGCCACGAGACAGGGGGGCACGCCCAAGAAGGGTGGGCACGCCCTCCACCCTCGTGGAGGCCTCGTGTCCTTCCCGGACTACTTCTTTCTTCCTAAAATTCTTAAATATTCCAAAACGGATAAAAATTGCCATTAGAATTGTTTTGGAGTCGGTTTACTCACCGTACCACATACCTATTCCTTTTCGGAGTCTAGAACGTTCTGGAAAGTGTCCCTTATGTTTTCCTCCGGGGTTACGGTTTCAATAATATTAGTTTCAACATTGATATGATTACCTGAGATAAAATGTTTAATTCTTTGACCGTTCACCACCCTCGGACTTGTGCCTTGGAAGTTGTTGATTTTTATGGCACCGGAACGATAGACCTCCTCGATAACGTAAGGACCTTCCCATTAAGAGGGAAGTTTTCCTGCAGAAAATCTTAAACGAGAGTTGAATAATAACACATAATCACCTACATTAAACTCACGCTTTTGTATCCTTTTATCATGCCAGCGTTTGACTTTTTCTTTGAATAGCTTGGCATTCTCATAGGCTTGGGTTCTCCATTCATCAAGTGAGCTAATATCAAATAACCTCTTCTCACCGGCAAGTTTGAAGTCATAGTTGAGCTCTTTAATAGCCCAATATGCTTTATGTTCAAGTTCAAGAGGTAAGTGACAAGCTTTTCCATAAACCATCTTATACGGAGACATACCCATAGGATTTTTGTATGCAGTTCTATAGGCCCATAATGCATCATCAAGTTTTTTGGACCAATTCTTTTCTAGATCTATTGACAGTCTTTTGCAAAATTAATTTGAGCTCTCTATTGCTCAACTCTACTTGACCACTAGACTGCGGGTGATAAGGAGATGCGATTCTATGATTAACATCATACTTAGCAAGCATCTTACGGAAAGCACCATGAATAAAATGTGAACCACCATCAGTCATAAGATATCTAGGGACTCCAAACCTCGGAAAAATAACTTCTTTAAGCATCTTAATAGAGGTGTTATGATCATCACTACTAGTTGGAATAGCTTCTACCCACTTAGTAACGTAATCAACAGCAACTAAAATATGTGTATAACCATTAGAGGCAGGAAAAGGTCCCATATAATCAAAGCCCCAAATATCAAACGGTTCAATAACAAGAGAACAGTTCATAGGCATTTCTTGACGTCTACTAATATTACCAATCCTTTGACATTCATCACAAGATAAGACAAACTTACGAGCATCTTTGAAGAGAGTAGGCCAATAAAAACCAGATTGCAATACCTTATGTGCAGTTCTATCTCCAGCGTGGTGTCCTCCATATGATTCAGAGTGACACTTGCGTAGGATCTGTTGCTGTTCATGCTCAGTTACACAATGTCTAATAACACCATCTACTCCTTCTTTATAAAGGTGTGGGTCATCCTAGAAGTAATGTCTTAAATCATAAAAGAACTTTTTCTTTTGCAGGTATGTGAAACTAGGTGGTATAAATTTGGCAACAATGTAATTAGCATAATCAGCATACCAAGGAGCAGTACGAGAAGCATTAATGACCGCTAATTGTTCATCAGGAAAGCTATCATCAATAGGCAATGGGTCATCAAGAATATTCTCTAACCTAGACAAGTTGTCTTCAACGGGGTTCTCAGCTCCCTTTCTATCAATAATATGCAAATCAAATTCTTGGAGCAATAAAACCCATCTAATCAGTCTAGGTTTAGCATCTTTCTTTTCCATGAGATATTTAATAGCAGCATGATCAGTGTGAACAGTAACTTTAGAATCAACAATGTAAGGTCTAAACTTATCACATGCAAACACAACTACTAAGAATTCTTTTTCAGTAGTAGCATAATTTCTCTGGGCAGTATCAAGAATCTTACTAGCATACTGGATAACGTTCAATTTCTTATCAGCTCTTTGCCCTAGAACAACACCTACAACATAATCACTAGCATCACACATAAATTCAAAGGGTAAATTCCAATCAGGTGCCTAAATAATAGGTGCAGTGATCAAAGCTTTCTTAAGTATTTCAAATGCTTCTACACAATCATCATCGAAGACAAAAGGAATATCTTTTTGCAATAAGTTAGTCAGAGGCCTAGAGATTTTAGAGAAGTCCTTAATGAACCTCCTATAAAAACCGGCGTGACCAAGGAAACTTCTTATACCTTTTATGTCCTTGGGACATGGTATTTTTTCAATAGCATCAACTTTAGCTTTATCAACTTCAATACCTCTCTTAGAAATCTTATGCCCCAAGACAATGCCTTCATTAACCATAAAGTGGCACTTTTTCCAATTCAATACGAGACTAGTGTCTCCGCATGTATGCAAAACTCGATCAAGGTTGCTCAAGCAATCATCAAAATAGGATCCATAGACGGAGAAATCATCCATGAATACCTCACAAATCTTTTCACAAAAGTCATAGAATATAGCCATCATACATCTTTGAAAGGTAGCACGTGCATTACATAAACCAAAAGGCATACCTCTATAAGCAAAAGTACCGGAAGGGCAAGTAAAAGTAGTTTTTGATTGATCCTTCGCTAACACAGGTATTTGAGAGAAACCAGAATAACCATCTAGAAAGCAGAAATGTGTGTGTTTGGACAGTCTTTCTATCATTTGATAAATAAAAGGTAAAGGGTAATGATCTTTCTTAGTAGCTTTATTTAATTTACGGAAATCAATTACCATCCTATAACCTGTAATAATTCTTTGCGGGGTCAATTCATCTTTATCATTAGGAACGACATTAATACCTCCCTTTTTAGGAACACAATGGACAGGGCTTACCCAATCACTATCAGCAACGGGATACATTATACCTGCCTCAAGGAGTTTTAGTATCTCCTTTCTTACCACTTCTTTCATCTTAGGATTCAATCGTCATTGAGGATCTCTAACTGGTTTGGCATCATCCTCCAAATTAATTTTGTGTTGGCATAACATGGGACTAATGCCCTTAAGATCATCCAGAGTATATCCGATAGCAGCATGGTGCTTCTTCAGAGTTTTCAATAATCTTTCTTCTTCTTGCTCTGAAAGGTTAGCACTAATAATAACAGGATATATTTTCTTTTCATCAAGATAAGCATACTTAAGATTATCAGGTAATGGTTTGAGTTCAAACACGGGATCACCCTTGGTTGGAGGGGGATCCCCTAGAATTTCAATGGGTAGGTTGTGTTTCAGAATAGGTTCCTGTTGAAGGAACACTTCATCTATTTCCCTTCTTTCCTTCATAAACATATCATTTTCATGGTCTAGCAAATATTGTTCTAACGGATCAGTAGGAGGCGCGGCAATAGAAGCAAGACCAATAATCTCATCCTTACTAGGTGATTCTCTATCACGAGGTTGTCTACGAAACTTAGCAAAATTAAACTCATGAGACACATCCTATAAGCCAATTGTAACATTATCCTTTTCACAATCAATCCTAGCATTAACTGTATTCAAGAAGGGTCTACCAAAAACAATGGGACAAAAGTCATCTGTGGGGAACCAAGAACAAGAAAATCAGCAGGATATTTAACCTTCCCACACAAGACTTCAACAATCCCAAATGGCTTAATAGTATCCCTATTGGCAAGCTTAATAGTAACATCTATATCTTCCATTTCAGTGGGTGCAATATCATGCATAATTTCTTTATATAAGTCATAGGGTATTGCACTAGCACTAGCACCCATATCACATAAGTCATGATAACAATGATCTCCTATTTTAACAGAAATAACAGGCATGCCTACAACATGTCTATGTATCTTAGCATCTGGTCAAGCAATATTAGCAGTCTCACCACAGAAATAAATAACATGCCCATCTAAATCATCATCCAAGAGGTCTTTAACCATAGCAATACTAGGTTCGACTTTGATTTGCTCAGGAGGTGTATAAGTCCTATTATTACTCTTACGAACAACAATCGAAGTTTTAGCATGATCCTTTATCCTAACAGGAAAAGGAGGCTTCTCAACATAAGTAGTAGGAACAACAGGGTCACTATAAGTGACAGTCTTTTCTTCAACTGTAATAGGTGCAACTACTTTTACTTCAATGGGAGGATTAATTTAAACCACTTCTCCCTAGGGAGATCAACGTGAGTAGCAAAAGATTCACAAAAAGAAGCTACTATCTTAGAGTCAAGTCCATACTTAGCACTAAATCCACGAAAAGCATCAGTATCCATAAAATATTTAACACAATCAAACTTAGGTGTCATACGTGACTCCTTACCATCGTCGGAACCCCAATCTTCAGAGTTGCCTTTAATTCTTTCCAATAAGTCCCATTTGAATTCAATAGTCTTCAACATATAAGAACCAGCACAGGAAGTATCGAGCATGTTGCGATCATTGAGAGAAAGCCGAGCATAAAAATTTTGAATAACCATTTCTCTGGAGAGCTCAGGCATGAATATAACATTGACTTAAGCCTCCCCCAAGCTTGAGCGATGCTTTCTCCTTCACGAGGCCAGAAATTATATATGTAATTACGATCACAATGAACAAGATGCATAGGATAGAACTTCTGGTGAAATTCCAACTTCAATCGTTTATAATTCCAAGAACCCGTATCATCACATAGCCTATACCATGTCAATGCATCTCCCTTCAAAGATAAAGAGAAGACCTTCCTTTTGACAACATCATCGGGAATACATGCAAGCTTAAATAATCCGCAAACTTCATCCACAAAGATAAGGTGTAAATCGGGATGCAATGTTCCATCTCCTGCAAAGGGATTAGCTAGCAGTTTCTCTATCATACCCGAAGGAATCTCAAAGTAAATATTTTCAATAGGTTCAGTAGGTTGAGGAGCAACTCTTTGCTCTTCTGGTCGGGGTGAAGATACCCCGAACAAGCCCCTCAAAGGATTAGTTTCTATATTAACAAGTGACAGAAAATTTCAGCACACTATATAAATGTTTTCTTACCAAGTTCCACTCACCAAAGGCGCTTCACTCCCCGGCAACGGCGCCAGAAAAGAGTCTTGATGACCCACAAGTATAGGGGATCTATCATAGTACTTTCGATAAGTAAGAGTGTCGAACCCAACAAGGAGCAGAAGGAAATGACAAGCGGTTTTTAGTAAGGTTTTCTCCGCAAGCACTGAAATTGTAGGTAACAGATAGTTTTGTGATAAGATAAATTGTAACGAGTAACAAGCAATGAAAGTAAATAAAGTGCAGCAAGGTGGCCCAATCCTTTTTGTAGCAAAGGAGAAGCCTGGACAATTTCTTATATGAGAAAAGAGCTCCCGAGGACACATGGGAATTATCGTCAAGCTAGTTTTCATCACGCTCATATGATTCGCATTCGGTACTTTGATAATTTGATATGTGGGTGGACCGATGCTTGGGTACTGCCCTTACTTGGACAAGCATCCCACTTATTATTAACCCCTATTGCAAGCATCCGCAACTACAAAAGAAGTATTAAGGTAAACATAACCACAACATTAGACATATGGATCCAAATCAGCCCCTTACAAAGCAACGCATAAACTAGGGTTTAAGCTTCTGTCACTCAAGCAATCCATCATCTACTTATTACTTCCCAATGCCTTCCTCTAGGCCCAAATAATGGTGAATTGTCATGTAGTTCATGTTCACATAACACCACTAGAGGAAAGACAACATACATCTCATCAAAATATCGAACGAATACCAAATTCACATGACTACTAATAGCAAGACTTCTCCCATGTCCTCAGGAACAAACAACTACTCACAAAGCATATTCATGTTCATAATCAGAGGAGTAATAATATGCATTAAGGATCTGAACATATGATCTTCCACCAAGTAAACCAATTAGCATCAACTACAAGGAGTAATCAACACTAGTAGCAATCCACAGGTACCAATTTGTGGTTTTGGATACAAGATTGGATACAAGAGATGAACTAGGGTTTGAGAGGAGATGGTGCTGGTGAAGATGTTGATGGAGATTGACCCCCTCCCGATGAGAGGATCGTTGGTGATGACGATGGTGATGATTTCCCCCTCCCGGAGGGAAGTTCCCTCGGCAGAACAGCTCTCCCGGAGCTCTAGATTGGTTCCACCAAGGTTCTGCCTCGTGGCGGCGGAGTTTCGTCCTGTAAGCTTGCCTCTGATTTTTTTTCCAGGGTAAAAGCCTTCATATAGCAGAAGATGGGCATCGGAGGGCCACCAGGGGGCCCAGGAGACAGGGGGCGTGCCCAGTAGGGGTGGGCGCGCCCCCACCCTCCTGGCCTGGGTGTGTGCCCCCTCTGGTAGTTTCTTCGCTCAATAATTCTTATTAATTCCAAAAATAACTTCCGTGGAGTTTCAGGATTATTGGAGCTGTGCAGAATAGGTTTCCAATGTTTGCTCCTTTTCCAGCCAAAATTCCAGCTGCCGGCATTCCCCCTCTTCATGGTAAACCGTGTAAAATAAGAGAGAATAGCCATAAGTATTGAGACATAATGTGTAATAACATCCCATAATGCAATAAATATTGATATAAAAGCATGATGCAAAATGGACGTATCAGGTACTTGTTCGGTCGGATCGTGAAGACGTACGACTACATCAACCGCATTGTGCTAACGCTTCCGCTTTCGGTCTACGAGGGTACATGGACAACACTCTCCCCTCTCGTTGCTATGCATCACCATGATCTTGCGTGTGCGTAGGATTTTTTTTGAAATTACTACGTTCCCCAACAGCTCTACTCATCCCCGTTGGAGTCCGCGGCCTTCCTGTCACTGGTGGACGTGAGGTTCATGATGAAAGTGTGACGGGTCAGCACTCCTCATGCCACAAGCGCCCAAAATTTCGTCGCCGGCGCGTATGAAGCATGGATGTTGGGGTTCTCGTCCGCGATTTCCTGCGCCGCCAACGCCACCCTCGCGTAAGGCTGTGTTGCGTATTCGTGGTGAGCAGCGGCGATGTGAGCATCAGCAGCCTCGTAGATTGTACACTGCTCCAAGAAAAAGTTGGGGTTTGCCGCGTCCATGGCCACCACGGCTTCCGCACTCGCGTGGTCGCCATAGATTTGGCCCTCTGACAGTCAGTGCTGCTCGAGGAGGAGCAGCTTATACCGCTGGAGGCACAGTTATCGGCGCAGGCACCTCCTCACCATGACGGCATGGAATTGCGCCTGCATCTGCTCCATGGTCGAGCCGGCGTGGATAGGCATCAATGAGGGCGCAGAGTCATAGTCGGAGCCCTCCATCTTCAGTCGTAAGGTGGAAATCTCCAGCACCCTTGGATGGAACAACTAAGAGCATCTACAGCCGGACTTGGCAATCTGGCCCCTCAAACACCCGCGGACGCGTCCGCGGGCACTGACCGAGCACCCCTCAAATGAATGTTGCATCGTACATCCGCATACCGCAAATTTCGATCGCCAAATCCATGCACGTCGATCACACGGTACAAGCTGTCCGAATGCCAACGTTTGAAACAAAGAAAAGCAAATCATAGTTCAACAAACCTGACATGGCGAAATTAAATGAATGTCCGAGCGTGACGGATGGCCTCGGATCACTGACTGGCCGCCTATTCTGAGCGCAATGCGTCCTGCTCCAGGCGGAATGTGTCCTGCTCGTCCTGCTTTGCCTGCATTCGGGCAGCCTCCTTCACTTGCATCCAGGCTGCGTCCTCCGCCTGCATTCGGGCCGCAGTCGCCCTCACTGGCTCGTACTTTCTACGATCGTTGATCGCCATCTTTTTGTCCACAAACCACTTCTTCGCATGCTCATCATAGAGGGTCTCATCCGCCAACACTATCCTCACATCTTCCACGTCCCGTGCGAGTTGCAACCTCTCCTTCTCAAGTTCTATCTCGCCAAATGTCTTGGTCTTCTCGAGCTCCTATTTGATCACCTCTTGTTCTTGTCCAACTCGATCTTCTCCTTCTCAACTTCCACCACATCCGAACCTCCCCGCGCTGCCACCGCCTCCCTCTCTCGCTGTCGGCGTTGCCGCAACTTGCGGGCGACGTTCTCCGCCTTGCAAGTCGCCACCGACGAAATCACGCCGCCGACGGACTAGGCGGACTGCGTCTCTGTCGCGGTGGTGTGGGTCGGGCTGGACGACATCTTCGGCGGTGGATCGGGACTGAAGGTGAGGATTGGGAGCAAGGGTGGAGGCCGGCAAGGATCCGGACGTGGGAATGGTTGGAGGGTGACAGAAGGAGGAGGAAGAAGGGATTGGTGAATTTTGTGCAATTTGGGGGTGGGGTTAGGCTGTCGGGTCCGACGTGGTGGGCATGTTCAGATGCGCCCCCTTATCCACTCTATATTTGGGCTGTATATGGAGGGTGCCAGTCAGCCCGGACGTCCGAGGGCCGTTTGAGGGGCCTGTCTGGGTCAAAAATTATGACCGGACAGTGACCGGGTGGCCTGCCCGGACGTATGAAGCAGATCTTAGAGGTCCGGCTGTAGATGCTCTAACTGGGCCTCTTCAGCTCAATGGAACCTTGGTGCTCTTTCTCCGTCTTCCCAGCGCAAACACAAGCAGGGGATCCTTCAAGAAACTGGGTAGGCGAAGTCTTCAATGGAGCCAGCCGTGTAGTTGCCCAAAGTACTGGAGGTTTTTATTGCGAAGGGGCGCGGAGAGTGGGCGACGGGACGGGTCACTGACACGGTCACGAGGCAAACGTTCAAATCCTTTTACCAGCTCGTGGTATGGGGCAGGCTCGAATCAGTGGCGAAGCCAAGAGTTTAAAGTTGTGATGTCAAGTCAAAATAGTGATGTCAAGTAGTTGTATTTTGATTAATTCTACATTATTTTTTGAGGATTTATGCTATTTTTGTCTTAATCCTATGTGGTCAACTGACTACACAGAACACCCCTGGCACCGCCACTGGCTCGAATGCTCGATGGAGATTCCAAACTAGCCATCCATATATTCGACGCGTCTAGTCTAGCCGTTGGGTTGCAGCCGCTCAATGGTTCTTCTACTTCTATGTAGTTTTTTTTTAAATATACTTCTATTAAAGTTTTATGTGCAAATACATATGTTTTTGGAGAAAATTTCGGGTAACCTCAGCTTCTGGGACGCTCACATAAAAAATACCACATCTTTTGAGTTTTTTTAGAAGAAAGATATTTTTAGTTCTCCTACACAAATCGATGGAGCGGCACATGAAGTTTTTGGAAATAAGTACATGAAGTCTTTTACAAGATACACAACCACTTCTCTTGAAAGACGTGGGCATTTTTCTTGCGGCACATGAACATATCTTTTGATAGACACACATATATTTATTGTGATATACATGAACATTTATTTCTACATACACAAATATTTCATAGCACGTTAACATTTTTTTGAATGCGCAAAC